>NC_042495.1:3412340-3426629 GCF_005508785.2 Acyrthosiphon pisum | reverse complement strand
TGCTTAAAGATGTTATATTTTTTTTTACTTAGCCATTTTTACACGTAGTTTACGAAGGGTTTTTGTTGTGATGATATATATCTAGTAGTACCTATATTATAATATTGTTCTAACGACTTTTTGTTTAAAAAAATACAGATTGTTGCGAATAATATTATATTTTATAAGAAATTATTGTATTTTTTTGGTTGAAAAAACCTCAGGGACAAGAATGAAAGATTCCAAATTTGAAAGTAATGGAATACTAATCCAATGTCACATATTATATTATATTTTTTATAGAATTAATATTAGTATTAAACAGGATTGATATTATATAGCATTAATTTATAATATAATATCGTAATATATATTGACGTTGTCTTATTGTTACTATAATTGTAATTATTATTATTTATTATGATACAGCTCGTGTCCGGCGTCGGTGATCCGGTCGGTCGTAGTTACACACACACAGCGGACCGAATGTCAAATTCGACGTGGGGCCAGATTTTCTCTCGTGCACATACGACCGGACGGATAATAATCTCTTCCGAATTAACCGGCTAAATGTATTATTGCTGTATAATGTATTATTACTATTACTATATCATTATAATAGTACACTGTGTATAATATTATTAATATTATAGCGAGCACGTGCGCCACGGTCTCGGCGGCGGCGGCGGTGACGACGACGACGTTTTGACATCGCGGCCGCGCACACAATATTATTATGATTGATGGTCGCCAGCGCGTCACTCGGGGCGGCCGCGCGCGTGTATTATAATAATATTATAGCAACGACGACGACGATGATAATAATAATAATAAGCAGAGCGCCTCTCTTATACACGCATTATCATTATTATAATACACTCGTACACGTAATTTATATAATAATATTATAATATGTATCATAGGTATAATACGTGCACATACACGTACACATATTGTATAAATATAATATGTGCCGACTGACGATATTATGTATCTATAATAATAATATGTAATAGTCGCGTGCCTGCGAACTTTGAACTACATAATATTATTATTATTATTATATTATATCGCGTCGCCGAGCTAACATAATATAATATAAATCGGCCAATAATAGTTGGTTTGCGCCCCGCAGCGGGACTCGGCCCCGGACAATACCCGTAAATCACGCGGAGCGCGCGCGTGTTGCGGAGGAAAACACCTCCGGGGTCGTACCGCAGGTGACCCCTTTTAGAAAAAGGTCCGTTTAATTGCCAACCCATTAACGTGTAGTTTATTGCAAACAGATTTTACTCTTAGAGACCATCTCACTCTCTGTCTCTATCGCTCGGCATAAACGCGTATATATCCGTCTCTAGAAGTCTCTCGGTCTATGTTTGTTTTATTTTATCCACCGTTCGTTATTCGTCTTTGTTTTTTGTTGTTATTTTTTTTATTTTTAATGAGCGCGCGCGCGCGCGATGATGAGTTTAGCTCGTGGTCGGACGACGATTTATGACCCGAGTGAAGGATCGGTGGAAAACATTTTAACAACCACCGCCACCGCCTCTATATAGACGTACCTCGATATATATTACAACAAACATAACAAAAAACAAATGACCACGAGGCTCGCTGACAACGATATAATATATTATTATTATTATACATGTACACCACCGCTTTACCGCCCCAGAGCAGCTTCACCGTACGACAAACCATACGGACATGTAATATAGGTAACAAAATTAAAACGACGATAATTGGGTGTTTAGTTTCGACCGATGTCGGTGTAATGATCGTTCATTTCACGCGAACCGATTAGAGGAGACGTTATACTTAATTTAATATGATTATAAGCCAACATTATTTGTCACGCACACCCGATCGGTATATTAGATTGATATTAAGTAGAAAAGATTAAATCGGTCGTTTACTACACTATATATTATAATAATATGCATGCGTGTGACGTACGTGACCATCGCTGACCACATTATTATTACCAACATGGTAGCTACACATATAATTTTATAATATATATATTTTATTCATAGTCTGATAAAAAATGTATAGTTTTATTCGTCGTTATTTTTTTTCGAATACAGTATACAGTAAGCCATGGTATCATTGTCAATATCATACAGCACCTATATTATAGGACGTGAATCAGCCGAAATTACATATTAAGTACATTTTTAAATTAATTAATCGTAACATTGATGATCCCTATGGATTGAATCGCTTTTTTAACGCCCTTGCTTACCGTTCTACATACAAAACATAGCACAATTTTTTTTTTTAAAACTCTTGAAATTCTAGGGCCATATGAATTAATAAACATAATAAACATTCAGGAAATGTCGATTTATTCTTTTTACCCCTATAGTCGGGATTTAACACTCAAACCTAAATAATGTTATGTACAGTACCCACATATACTGAGTATACAAAATCATTTTATATTTTTGTATCTATATTTTACCAATTTATTTTTACTACCTACGTTTATTCTAAAAAATGTTTTAATTTCTATAATCTCCTTAATAATATATCTAAACAGTAGGTACCGGTATCCAATATAATTGGGGTTCTGTCCGTTTAATTCGTTTGAATAAATTATTATTATTAATGTATAGAACATTATCGATACAAAGGATACCTACATTATACATTTTCTCAACAGTCATATTATAATTGTTACGTTTCCTCGGGTAACACGTACCTACGGACGGACTACAGGGCGTTAAACTGTTGGCACATATTATAATAAAAATTGACCTTACACCTAAATACGATACCTATGCAAAGTACAACGACTGAACGTCGTAATGACAAATTTCGTAGGTAGGTAGTTAGGTATATAAACTGTGCAGTATAATTTTATTTTTTAAAGATGAAAGAAATACACACGGTGTGGATATTCACTACAAGACTAAGTAATAACCGATGTAGGAGGTTAGTATTAGACATATAAACCAGTAAAAGTAATAAAACTGAAATTAAAATAAAAACTATTAGTGAGAAAAAAAGATTTTTCCCTACGAACCGGTTAGCGGTGCCAGTGTCAAAGAGTTATATATATAATTAGCGTAATAATCATAATAATAATAATAATGAACGTACGAAGGTACTCTCGCGATCAATGTATACGCTATAAGTACACCACACGTACCTACGTTATAAAAATATTATCTATAGGTACAACAGCGGTAAACACAATAATATTATAACATGAGTACTACGATGACCAGTCGATGGTGTTATAATTTCGTATTGAGATTATTGTTATTATTATTTTTTGTATTCAATTTTTTTCCTGAGACGTGTCGTACCTTATACATCATATATATATATATAGGTAATTGTGCGTGCACATTTTAGGTATATAATAAGATGTTTTTAAACGAATATTAATTATTGTGACACGAGCTTGAGCAGGAGATACACTCAGCACTGGGGGTATAGCAGTGGTGATTTTCGTTTTGTTGTTTGGAGAGGGCAAGTGCGTGAATTACATCATTTAAGTTTCGCTAAATTTAAAATCTGTTTAGTTAAAAACAAACAACAAACCGAGTTGTAATTAAACGCAATAAATATAATAAGGCTGAAATATATAAAAAAAAACAAACAAATCTTAAAATCAAATACTTGTGTATACAACTTATACAAAATTGTTAATGTTACAATATGATTTGCTTTCTTAATTCTGGACATATGTTTTATGTAAACTACACGTCTGAACACGGAGTGACGAACACCAATCTTCACTATGTTGGGTTTACGTCGGATTTTACATGCAGACTCCAGTATGTCACGTTTTTTTAAAAATATGATAGTCAAGAATATTAGTGTAGAGTCATAAAATTAACCATCGTGATTGGCGTGTTAGTATTACTTAAAATATATTTCAACCGAACCAAAACTGAAAATCATAGAATGATGGATTAACCGGGCGAGGTATGATACAGCTCGTATACATCGATATTAAATTAGAAACTATATGTATAAACTAAAAATATTTATTGAAGTATTTGAAGATTAGTGTTTGATTTTAAATACAAATACTTAAAATGCTTCGTTGAAGTACTAAAGTATTTGAATACTTTTACTCAGGTGCTTTACAGCACTGGAAATTCGTTAGGTCCGCGACTCGGCAGTGCATTTCACGAATGGCTCTTATAAAAAAATAATAATAACTGTTCGTGAAGATCGTTACCGCTTCACGACGGTGCACCGGTACAAGCAGTATTGTATATAATAATATAGTGTCATCCTCGCGCATTCCATCGCCGCAGCGAAAACGAATGTCCGCGCGCGCGGTTCATCGTCGGCGCGCGCAGGCTACTCGGTTTCGGTTTACGCGCCGTACAAGGTGTCGCGAGGCGCGCGCCAACTCAGCGTACAAGGTTTTCCAATATAAACTCGCGCGCGCGCGCGCGCGGTCGTCCCCGTTATTTGTTTATTAAACGTTTCGCCCGTCCGCGATTTTATTGCGGCGGCGGACGACATGTCGTGCACGTCGTATTTTATTATATTTTTTTATGGAACTCCGTCATATAAAGCATGCTATAAAAAATTTAAAACGCTTATAATTCAATATTAATAATATATAATAATATTAAATATTAGCTATTATACGCGCGTGTATACAATTGGTATTCGGCGTAATAATTAAGACGCATTCACCGGGGTACGGAGTGTGTCGCGTCTCGCGAGGGCGTGGTAACTATATGGTTACAACTGGTAGGTAATCATATATAATTGGTTCATGAGTTGAGCTGTATAGTCAATTCTCGGTATACTCGGTTGTAACTTAGTTACTATACATATGATACCAAAAGAGTAAAGGTTGGTTTCCACGTGTACGTGTACGTGCATAAAAATACTTTTCTGTTATTGGTTAGTATAGATGGTAAGCTTTTGATATACCAGAGGGTTTATACGTTCTTACCACAGGTTTAACCATGATACCATGAAGTTAGATTCAGTTCAATTACTTTTTCGTGTACACGGCTCTATATTGATGACGTAAGAATATATGAGGTAACTAATATGTTACCAATCCTAACCCCATCTAACCCCGATGGAAAACGTTTGTGAGACCCTTCATAGCCAGCGG
Source organism: Acyrthosiphon pisum (assembly GCF_005508785.2). Classification (NCBI taxonomy): domain Eukaryota; kingdom Metazoa; phylum Arthropoda; class Insecta; order Hemiptera; family Aphididae; genus Acyrthosiphon; species Acyrthosiphon pisum. Next base: position 3,421,549 of record NC_042495.1, on the reverse strand, counting down.
ATCCGGTCAATATATGCACGTACACGTACACGTATGTAGTGGAAACTGGAAACCCACCTTAACGTAATATTAAAGTAACTATACTATAAGAGTACTAACCACGGTTATCTACTTGCAGGCCATTACAATCGTGGTATAATTGTATCAATCACTATACTCAGTATAACCATATATAACTATATAAGATCTATATACCGGAAAATGTCCAGTGTTGAGCAGATCTCAACTTTTGGAAATTACTGCACGCCTGTATAGCTCTGAACCAGCAGCCTAATCATGATGTTCTTGATGCGAATCCAGTGTCACATTATATCATATTGTTATGATGGAGTCACGGGGAAAGTCATGAGAGATATGGCGAAGGAAAAGGATGTCAGTAATATATAAACGACGGTGGTGGGGTTATTATTTTATTTTTTTATAATCTTGCCATTTATAATCTAAACATATAGTACCAGTTGAATAGTACCGAAAAATATAGGGTCTGGCTTAACATCTCGTTAAATGACACATTTAGTATAATTATAATTTTATGTCGTGTATAATATATACTATTTCAACTGTTTACTATATAGTTAAATGTACGCAACAGTCGGTTTTTTTTTCAGCTAACACTAAAAGTGTTTGAAAAAAAAAAATGCCCAAAGCATTAAAACTCCGTAAATTATACATAAACATTAAACATTATACATATATAGGTATAGTATAAGCATATGTATACTAAACATTATAGGTAGTATTCCGGTACCGACAGCGATGTTTATCGGAAAACATATTAATATATTTTACGGAGAAACTTTTTTTTCGAAAAACCTTCAGCAGCGTTATGATTTCAATACGTTTTGAAATCAGAAAAAATACATACATTGCGATTGTCTAAGAATACGAGTGTCTCATTTAAAAAAAAAAAACCACCTCACATAATATTTAAATAATAATATGTATGTGTACATGACGCGGGCATATAATAATATTATTATACGTATGTTTCTAACCTACGGCGGAAAGCCGGTCATCGGGGGCGGTGCGGGAAAAAAAATGAATAACGACCCGCAGCGTCGTCGTCGTCGTCGTAGTTGTAGTCGTCGTAGTCGTCGTCCGTGTGTCGTGTTCTTTTGCCCGGGACATAAATCCAGAACCGTGAGAACTGTATCCACCCACCGGCGGGCGGCGGTGGCGCTGCTGCTGCAATCGCGATGCACTCTATATAATATAATGTGCAAACACACACGTGCACAATATAATATATATGACGTGCACTGCACTGCTGCACCGGCTGCATATAATAATTGTAGACAGGGAGGTTCGCGCGTCCGGGTGTCCTCGCCTCGTATACCTATGTCTTGTACAATCGTAAGTCGTATACGCGACCGCGATAAGAAATGTACAGTGCACGCGTATGTGGCTTTCATTTTCACGCAAATTCGCGCTTTGCGAAAATCGAAATTACGCATCGGGACCCATGGTATAGCTGTACGGGTGTAACTGCACCTGTGCATAACCCTGCACCCGCGGACTACCGCAGGACTACCTGCGGGATAATCAATAATAATGATAGAATAAAAAAACCAATAATTCAACATACCTATACACAGCCGCAAATATAAAAGAAAGCCCACTCGTCGGCTGCCACCGCTGCAGTCCACCCCCGCAGTAGTTTTAACCAGCGGTATAACAACAATATGTGCGTGCGGTTACGTTGGTTATTACCTACATACCTAAATATACCGCATCAGTCGAACGACTTCCGTAAACGTCGCAGCTGCTATTGGCTGCGCGCACATACGGTTCAGTAGTACCTACACGCGGAAAACAATAATATAATCAGTTTGCGTAATCGCAATATTTATATTATTATATATTGTTATTATTTTACGAACATCGTCCGTTCGCGTTTACAATTTATATTACATATTATTATTATTATTATTATACACGGAACGCTGCTATCTCTTCTTTCTATTCCATAACGTAACTATATAGAAATAAAGTATTTGTTTTTCGCCATTTCTCTTAGCGAATACTTACGCGCTAGCGTATATACGAGAACCTTGTGTTTTATCCGTGTGCACATCGTAAATTGTATTTTTTAACGACTGCGACATGGTTAACAGTCGACCGTTATTGACGTGTATACCTAATCGTCTGCGCTTGAAAATCGTGTTTGCCAAGTATAATATGTACGTATACCTAACTATATAATGTGTACGTACGTCGTATATACAGTATGTAAGTACTTCTCAAAGGGGCAAAAAATATATAGGTAAACACGAATTAAAAAACGAACCTTATTATATAAGCACATAATATATATATTTCTGCAGTTGCTGTTAAATAAAAAAAAAAAACAAAAACAAGTTACCTATGTCAATACATATACCTAACGGGTTACATTACATATTAAACGGAATATTATTTCACTCTAATCGATAGTGCGGTATTGTTTTATATCGCGGAAAAGAATCGAACGCAATTTTTGAAAATTTTCTCGTGGTAAAATTATAATAACAATAATAATTATAATAAAACAGAAATAAAATTAAATACAATTATGGCGAGTATATTCAAACGCATATCGTTATAAGACAATGTATGAGATTACTGTATAGAACTGCACGGCGATAATAATATACGACCTGCACTCTGCAGCAGTACTTAATATATTCTACTCATATAGGTACCAGCAGCATACGAGTATAATATAATATATTATAACCGATACCCTCCACATATCATAATATTATGATATTGTGTGTTCACTATACGCATAGCAAGAGATCAGGACGGGTAGTACATATTTTTGAAAGGTATGGTTTTTTCGTGTTTTAATATAATAATTACGAAATCGTCGTCAAACGAGTTACGTTTTTTCGCATATATAGTTAAATAATTATCTAACTCTACCGCGTTCAACGGTGTATATAATATTTTGACCCAAACGCCGCGGAAGATAACTGCACTGCTGCCGGTGCATCACACTGCAGCCCCTGTAGGTATGTATTTACGCGCAATGCACAACAACAAAAACAACAATACGATGCAGCAGTGCCTACACTTATTATAATAATATAATGTGTACAATTGTATATATTATATATATATTTGCGTACACCTCGGGCCGAAGAAGAATCCGACGCGAGCTGCTATTATATATATATGTATAGGAAGATATGCGGATCTACCTCCACGTCGTATAATATGTATAGGTATAATATAACTATCGGTGCATACCCAAACCCATATATACGTGTACGTACCGAGCTCGAGGCGCTCGTAAACCAGATCGATCCATAAATCGTTATTGTGGGCGAAACAATATAATATATATACTTTATACCGCGCGTATACGTTTTATACATATAAATATATATAATGAATATATATGTGAATGATATGTCTATATATCGGTGGCGCGCGCGTAGAGGACCGCAAAAAAACGCAACGAAGACGACCACGACGATACCTATCGATCCGGAAAAACATCTGCGACGCGGTATGTGTTATATACCTACCTATATTATAGTATATACATAATTTTATACGCCTCTCTTACACACAGCATGCGTATACGATCCGATTTCATTTGGATTTATCGGCAGGCAGTTTATTATTTCGACCATAGTATATACCTATATATGTATACGACGACAACAATACACGCGTAGAGTTCCTATATAATATATAGGTAAACCTATAGGTAATATATAAAGACTCTACGCGTTTTCACATCGAACGGTATTTCGATTTTTTTCGCACATATAGGCGGTACAGGTACCTAAGTAGGATCGTATACCATCGATTTTTATAATAAAATTTTCATATGGGAACGCATGGGATATGTCTATAGATAATGATAATTATTCACCTAGAATGCGCACCCCCATTTTTTCATTTAATTATGTACCTATTTACTTCAAGCTCATATTTCAAAATTATCGAAATTATTGAGATTAATTGTACTAGGTACTTAAGGAGTGTCATGTGACAATACCGAACACCAAATTTGTTTTTTCAAATGAGAAGGCCCTTTTTTACTGTTAATTATTTAGTGGGTTGATGTGCCTACCTAACTCAAAATTTCAACGAGTAGTTTTTCAGTTATTGAAATACTTATAATATAGTCCTTAAAAAAGGTTTTAAAAATATTTTAAATAGATGTGATATTGGTTCTAGTATTTATATATACTAGGACTATTTTTATAAATTTCAAAATAAATATTGATAGATTAATATATAAATCACTAAACTTTTTGAATTACTATGTAGCCGCCTTATTATCTTCTAAACTATAATAGAGCTGTTATCCTTGAAGCACAAATAGTTAGATAATTAAAAACAGCTCATTCGAAGTTTGTCATGTTTAATTTTCACAAAAATCATCCTCTAGGGGGGGGGGGGGTTGAGCTCGCTTGGAGAATATCACCCTGCATATTGTTCAAAAGGGTGTATCTGCACACGCGCGGGAGATCTGACGACTTTACATAATACTATCGCATACCTATAGGAATTACATTATATACACGTCAGATGTTTGTGCAGATATTTTGTACACTCTGTATATACCAAACGTATATAAAATAATACAATATATTATATAGATACGCTAATTTGCGCGCGAAAACTTCTATCCGGATTGCCGCGGGCCATGCTACGTCCGTTTGACGGACAACCCGACGACGACGACGACGACGACGACGAATGCGGCAGCGGCGGCGGCGACGTGCTTATTTTTCTTTTCCCACTCTTTTCCTCTCGCCATCGGCCGACGGACGTTGACGGACGCGGCGGCCGATTGTAATTATTGTACTGTCCTCTTCGCGGCAGCCGCGGCGGCCCCGTTACTATTTACCACCACCGCCGCCGCCGCCGGACAATAACGAGCGCGAACCGATGAGCTAGGCAGATAAGACGCGGACGAGCGCGCGCGTTTAACGACCGCGGCCGCCGCCCCGATCGGCGAGTGGCTATCGGTCGCGGACGGGAGCGCGCGCGCGCATTCAGTCACTATGATAGCTGGACAACGGCTGTCCCGGAGACCCGCGACCGCGTGGGCATGGGGCGCGCGGGCGACGCGGCGCGGCCGGACGTGCCGGTTTTAAGTTTGACATCGGCAAGCGGGTGGTGGGTGTGGCTGAGTGTGCGTGTGTGTGTGTGTGTGTAAGTAAGTCAAACAAACAAACGGCCGCTCGCTTACAAAATTAAATGATAATACTACAACTGATTTTTTTACCGATTTTTTAGCCCGCCACTTGCCGGTATAGAAAGTAGTCAAAAATACGGTACCATGTCGATATGTACCTATCTCGATTTTAGTGTATACTTCTGAAATTCGCGTGTAAATTGACATTGATTCAATACCTTGGTTTGTCAACCAATTCGATCGACATCATGCGATGGATAATCCACCTGCAGTGGCGGATCAGATGAAGGCATATAATATAATATATTATAATACGTGGTAGATTGTAATATGTGGACGTGCAGGTCCAAACTACTGCAACTCCCAAAGCTTTCCTGACAAGAGCAGTCAACCTTTTATTTTATCACAGTCGTGTCATATTACACAGACATGTTGGTAATTTTCACGTAGATACCACTTAAAAGAAAATCGGTAATTATTCGTTGATTGCCTGACTAGTGTATTGGGATTGGGGATCTGTAAAAATGGTTTTTTCAATAATAATATAATGTCGTAAGATGATCGTCCAGCGTGTGCGCGACATAATAACTACTCATCCATATATCATAATAATAATATATAGTCAAAATAAATGAAAAAAAAACCGACTCGAAACACCCGATATAATAATAATAATAATAATAATAATTATGTTATAAGCAACAGCCGGACCTGATGGATTTCGCTAATAATGATTATATACACGTACCGGCGTAAGTACATATTATGAATAAATATAATGTGGCCGTCCAGTCGGCGAACAATATTAATTTTGAAAATAACCTTGAGGTGTATATAGTTACTAGTAACGCATATTATAATATTATTATAGTTGCTGCTGCAGTGTGTATATTATCTGCGATGATGATACCTCGTCGTCGTCGTCGCCGCGTGGTACACGGCAGATATTCGGTATATATGCGTCACGGTTAACGATGATTATCAATTTTCGATGTTGAACACACGGACGAAATCAAATAAACGAGAAAATTGCGAAATCCTAATAAAAATGTGTCGATTTCGCAATGGTCCTTCCTACTGTAGTCGGTTGAACTATCGATAGAGGCGACCGTGTAGCGGTGATATCATAATAATTATTTATTTATTTGTCATCGTTTTCGATAAAAAAAAAAAAAAAAAAACATTCACGGCGTTCAGTCGTAAAACAGTCGTATCACATATTAATATAGGCTGGTCCGTTAAACAAATTTAAAATTGCTGAATGGCGAACGCCTTTGCAATATATAACAGCGTTTCTCAGCATGTGGTACGCTAAGAAAATCTCCCTGTATACCTATAAAAACGGAATGGGTCATTAAAATTAAATATTCTTTGGTTTATTTGATATCAATGTTATACTATATATAATATTATTGTAAGTACATATTTCATTAACTTTTTGTGCAATAAATCCTTATATTATGTGGAGTTCCAAATAAAAGGAAATTTAGTACGTATAATATAACGTATACCTGCACTATACCAACATTTTTGATACGCAAACCAAATATGGTTATTCGGTCAAGTGCAGCGATACATCAACATTTTCAAACCATGTAAGTGGACAGTGGTGGATATAAAAAGGTTAATATCTTGAGGACCACTGCGTATAATTTAATATTATAATCATTATAATCCTTTAACTCGCTCGGACATGACTTGATTACCTACCCAAAGCCAGTGGTGGGGTGGATCCTCCGACCCGTGCTGATAAAATATAATATTATCGTCGAGACCCACGTCCGGTCCACGAGCCCAGAGGATATTATATCGAACGTACGAGCACATAATATTATTATTGTATCGCAATGTCGAAGAAAATGTACGACAACGACGCGCCTCTCCGATATCATCGAAACCGACAATTATCGTTTCCAATAGTAATAATGTCCGTCTTATACCTACGCGCGCCGAAACGTTTGTTGAAATAATAATATTATAATGACACGATGCGTTATAATAACGGTCGGCAATCGGTTTCGAAAGACCACCACGCAAACTCGCGTCAATACGTCATTATAATAATATATTGCGTTATATGTTATTTCGTTAAACAGTCGTCCGACCTGTAATTATCCGGCGGTTCATTGTTGTGATGTCCCGTCACCGCCACGCAGTTATAGATAGGTAGGTTATATTATAATATATATAACCTACCATCGCACACGCGCTACAAAGACACGTGCGTTTGTATAATATTATATAGGTGGCACGATTTGCGAATTTACGACATTAAAATCTCAAACCTATAGCCCTATATAATATGATATAATACACGTCAAGACAACTACTGCAGTTAAATCATGGTAATTATACATGGATGATATAAATACTGTATTGTTCCAAAAACAAATACAATAAATAAATTACAATATGATATAATATTATGTATGTGAAAAGCTAGTGGAGGAGATAAAAAGTTCGTATAGTTTCAAGACTTAAAGTTGTCTTTGGTTACAATGCAAGCATATCCACCAATAATTTGCGTAAGTAGGACCCACAATTTACTCAAAATATTAGATACCATCCTATACATGGCTATTATATACTTTAATTTAAATTACTTACTCATGCTTCTCACACACAAAAATAGTGTGGTATTGGAATAGTATTGGAAAAAGGATAAAAAATTTAAAAACAACCATTCAAAATGGGCGCTGAACGTTTGGTCACATTGACCCAAAAGCCAACACGTTTGGGTACAAATAGACACAACGTTTGGACACAAAATAAAAGGTATTTTATAATTTTACCTGGTAAATCAAAGAACGTTTGGGCAAAGGTAGGCAAGTAAATGAAAATAATTAACTTAAGTTAAGAGGACACAAGATCGATAAGTTAAAAGTTAACAAATAACAAATTATAAATTTAACTCGATAAGTTGAAAGTTAATATAGAAAAAAATATCAGCTTAACTCAGTTTAAAAAAAGTTAATCTATTTTTTTTTTAATTAGTAATAGTATGTAAATCACATAAAGAGTGAATGTGTCTTTCTAATTTCTAATCTATTAGTTATAAAAAACAATTTTATTGAACTTTTATCAAGATGTACACTGTATACCCTTTTACTTTTACTTGACTATTATTTACTAATTCAAACTATACTCATCTCAAATTAATAATTTAACAAATATATTTTTTTATATTGTATAGCAATTGAATGCCATAATACGTGAAGATGAGTACATGGCCTTCATATATATTATAAGTTATAATATAACATTAAAACATAACGATTGTCAATTTGTAATTTGCCCACCTTTGCGTTTGGGTATACAAGACACGTTTGGGTAAATCTTATAAACACATGATATACAATAGTGGTATACTTTATACTTTAACTCCAAACCAATTAATATCAATTACCTTCTAATAACTCAGATAATGTTGAGTATATTTTAAAAAAATACAGTGAGTTTAAAGTTGACAACAATATAAGGAATTATCTATATGACATCGGTCCACTTTTTGTCCGAAAAAAAAATAAATATAGATGAGTAAAAAAATAAAATAAGATTTTAATAGAATTTTTGTAATGAATGACCAAATATTTTAATATAATATGACAAAATAAAATAATTAAAATATTAATAATAAAAAATAAAATAATGCACATTTTTGAGAGACTATTAAGAGCCAACCTCCTCGCGGTGTCTCCTGGGTAACGCTAATAGTCTCTAAAAAACAAAATTTAAAAGTATAAAAGTAAAAAAGGCGGGTAAGTCGTGGATGTCGCTCTGCTGTACAGTAGGTTACAAGTGGGTTACTGTAATGGATGGAATTAAATTTGAATCCAATGATATTATATCATTGTATACGAAAAACGATTCTGAACGGAGATGATTTGTCAGTCTAGGATATATTATTTTTAAAGAAAAACTTATGGAGAACCTTGTACCAAATTTTAAAAACTTAGTTATAAAAGAAAAAATTTTTACGATTTTTCAACCACTAAATTACTTGCAAATTTTCGCAATTTTGACATATTTCGTATAAATTTGAACTTTAAATGCTTATAAATAAAAATTG
>NC_042495.1:3407297-3412290 GCF_005508785.2 Acyrthosiphon pisum | reverse complement strand
ACGATTTGCGAATTTACGACATTAAAATCTCAAACCTATAGCCCTATATAATATGATATAATACACGTCAAGACAACTACTGCAGTTAAATCATGGTAATTATACATGGATGATATAAATACTGTATTGTTCCAAAAACAAATACAATAAATAAATTACAATATGATATAATATTATGTATGTGAAAAGCTCGTGGAGGAGATAAAAAGTTCGTATAGTTTCAAGACTTAAAGTTGTCTTTGGTTACAATGCAAGCATATCCACCAATAATTTGCGTAAGTAGGACCCACAATTTACTCAAAATATTAGATACCATCCTATACATGGCTATTATATACTTTAATTTAAATTACTTACTCATGCTTCTCACACACAAAAATAGTGTGGTATTGGAATAGTATTGGAAAAAGGATAAAAAATTTAAAAACAACCATTCAAAATCAGACAGACAAAAAAAAAAAAACACACCTACAAGTCGACCACCACGTCCTCTGGTTTGAAAAATCGCCTCGTGCGAATGTGTCAATATGCCACAGTATTACTAAATAATAATGAGTTATAACTATATGTGTATATATATTATAAAGGTCTAGGCGGTACCTATAGGTATAATGTCAAGCGCCGGGATGAAAGCCGTAGATCAGAGACCGACTGCTACCCGCTGCTGCAATTTAAGCGCGATGGATAAATGGATCGCACACATTATAATATTATATATTATACATCAAACGCGTCGTCGTTTTTGTCGCCGCCGATTTATGGCGGCCGATCGTCTCGCGTCATCCAGAGAATCCGTTACTCGCTCGCTACCACCCGATACCGGCTATACCACCTACATGTATAATACACCGTCGCATCATACGAGCTGCTGCAGAGGACTGATTGAATTTTACAATCGTAAAATGCGTACAAGTGCCAAACCGAGAGTGCCTCTACCTGTTGAATGCGTCCTATATATATACGATCTCCCTGGCTCACACGCACGCGGTATTATAATCTACAGGTAGGTACTCCGCGGGTCGCCGACGGACTACTCGTCGTCCATTCACCCGTCAACGCGCCGCCGCCGCCTCCGTCTGTAATCGATGCCGGGCGCGTCAAGTAGAAGAAGAAGAAGCAGCGCACCGTCGTCGTCGATCGCAGTAAAATAATGTTTATTATCACGGGTTACCGCGTATAGGGTAATAGTGTTATAGGTGGTATAAAATACGATACGAGCTCTGCTGCAACTGCAGTGCGTGGACGCGATTTTTTATCCGCATTTATTTTTAGCGCTGAGAATTCGCTCGGGCGAGAAATCAGATAATGTAATAATAATAATAATATAGGCCTCTCTTGCCAGCCGGCCAAACGCGTCTTCAATAATGGTCGAAGAAACGGCGGCGGTGGCGGTAAGCAGGTCGTCGTCGCCAGTTTCCGAAACGACGTCCGCGCGCCGACGATGACGGTGCAATCGCGCGCGCGCGGTGTTGTGATGCTCGAGCAGGGGTCAAAGTACCCACGCGCGCCGCGTACCTAAATACTAATATTATTATATCATAATATTGTTTTGAATGCAACTTTGTCCACAAAAATAAGCCCTACGGGAATAAAGATTCTCTTCCATAGAATTGGCTTTTTACTTATCACCATAGAAACGTAAAGAATAGAAATCTAAAAATTACCTAATTCCCACAATCTCATTATAGATATATAGATATCTATACAATTGATGGTTACTTATATTAATACATAATTCTGAATCATAAATTTTGTTCGAAGTGAAAATATCGAGTAACGTGCTAAGTTTGACAATACTCTTTCAAACAACAGAGGGTAATATTCTACAGGACGTATTAAACTCTTTTTTTCAATATTTTAATCTCAAACTGTATTATAATAAATGTCTTCAAAAATAATACAATTTTAAGCTTTTTTCTTACAATTTATATAATACCATTATTTTCAATAAAATAAAAATCGGAATTCAATGCGGCCTGTAAGAAGTTTTCTTCTTTCAGATAAAAAAAATAGTTATCAAAATCCGACAATTCTACAAAACCTTGAGCATTATTCTTGTGAAGTAATTTTTTTCGATACCATGCACAGTATCACCTAATAAGCCCCTAAATAGGTATCGGGCTGTAAATTAGTGGAAAAGTATTATATTTTATAGGGTGCAGGCAACAAAAATATAAAATATAATTTTTGAATTGTATAGAATTGCGGAAAATTTGAAAAACTGGCACCGAGTTATTTAATGCGGCAACGGCTCAACGTGATATATTTCGACAAAACGAAATCCAGTTTTTGCGCGTCAAGACTAGCGTATATTAAAATATTATAATTCGTTATTACTATAATAGCGACGTCATACAATAATGTATAGGTACACGGTGCACACTGTACGATGACCACTGGACCGGATTTATTACTTTAATATTATATTATGTCCGATAGTAATAAAAGTTGCCTAATGGCAACAAAATTGCCTAATTCCATAATGGTTATTAGTCTTAAATCGTGAACGAATTCGATGAAAACAAAAACAACATTTTAACGTGACGAAAATTTTAATGCGCATGCCATTAGTAAGATGCGTATTTATATTATAATGTAAGTATATATAGGTACGCGTAACATAATACGCGTTTTCGGCAGAGTGTTCGGATTGATTTCGGTGCACTCTTCATTTATCATGCTACTACTATGGTTATATTATTTTAAAATACAATATTACGTATATACGGTGAAACAATAATGTCGTACGCCTGTAGTGAAAAATCCCATTAAACCGTCAGCCGAGTAAATACATTTAAATCATAAGAGGAGAGTAAGACACGCGATGAGGAACATAATAATATGATAATATTATTTTTTGATCGAATTTTAAGATCAAATCGAAGAAAATGTGCTTTGTTTGCGTTGTCTATAGATATCGTGAGATAAATAACAATAGTATTATATGGGTGGATATTGAATAATATTCCTGTAAAGGTCAATCGAAAATGAAGTGACTAAAGGTAATGTGACAGTGACATTAAAAAATATACTGCAAGCTACACTCATCCGGGTTAAAATTAATCTATCTTACTGTATGCACACAAACATAATATGGTTACAATGATTTAATTTTAAGATTGTACACTTCTTAATTCTATAGCAAATGTGTGTATAGTTTAATATAGTTAGATGCAAATACAAAAACTGGTAACAGTTTCAATAACTAATGTTTGGAAGCTGACGTACATCCAACATCGTTAAGATTGAAATTGGTCTTTATGTATGTACTTACATCAATAATATATTCAGAATAAATTAAGAAAGCAAATTATAAAAGTTGGTAATTACTGTACCTATAATTATTGTGTTCATCAGTATTTGATTTTAATTTTTAAATATCTTTGTATATCTCAGTATACATCGTATTTCTAATAATTAATAATTATAATAATTCTATAATAATTATATATGTTATAATATGTAACCAATGGCAACTGTATTTAAATAAACAAAAAAAATATTCGGTTTTCGTGAGCCAAAACTAAATTCATGTGACTGTGTGAGTCATCCTACTATAGCCACAAATTGAACAATGAGATACGAGCACCCTCAAAAGCCTATCAAAATAAATTATATAAAACTATTATAATATAACTAAATAAAATGTATCATTTGCTTACATCATTTTTTTCTTATCTTTCGAAGTAAAGATTAGAAATTGGTTAAGAGGATGTAAGCGCACTATTCGTTTTCTCTCAACATAGACAAAACTCGTTTACGCAAAATCATTTTTTCTATGCGTTTAAGTAATCTTAGAGTAAAGTCACCTATTACAAAAAAGATAGAAAATAATATTTTTGAGGAAATGACATATCGATTTTATATTTTATTATTATTTGACTTTGTATTCCACTTTCAAAATAAATAAAAAAAGGCGGGTAAGTCGTGGATGTCGCTCTGCTGTACAGTAGGTTACAAGTGGGTTACTGTAATGGATGGAATTAAATTTGAATCCAATGATATTATATCATTGTATACGAAAAACGATTCTGAACGGAGATGATTTGTCAGTCTAGGATATATTATTTTTAAAGAAAAACTTATGGAGAACCTTGTACCAAATTTTAAAATCTTAGATATAAAAGGAAAATTTTTTATGAATTTCTAGCATAAAATAATTTACGAATTTTCATGATTTTTACATAATATGTTGTCAAAATTTGAACTTTAAATGCTTATAAATAAAAATTGTGACAATGTATTCCTTTTATTTTGCAACTGCTATTGTAAAAATATGTTAGGAGCCTTGTATTAAATTTCCAAATCTTAGAATTAAAAAGAAAAACTTTTATGAATTTCTGTCTAAGATAATTTGAACATTGCCGTAATTTTTACGTATTTAGTCAAAATTTGAACTTTAAATGCTTATAAAAAAAAAATCGTGACTACATATTTCTTTTATTTTTCAATTGCTATTGTAAAAATATATTATGAGCCTTGTATTAAATTTTGAAATCTTAGATATAAAAGGAAAATTTTTTATGAATTTCTAGCATAAAATAATTTACGAATTTTCGTGATTTTTACATAATATGTTGTCAAAATTTGAACTTTAAATGCTTATAAATAAAAATTGTGACAATGTATTCCTTTTATTTTGCATCTGCTATTGTAAAAATATGTTAGGAGCCTTGTATTAAATTTCCAAATCTTAGAATTAAAAAGAAAAACTTTTATGAATTTCTGTCTAAGATAATTTGAACATTGCCGTAATTTTTACGTATTTAGTCAAAATTTGAACTTTAAATGCTTATAAAAAAAAAATCGTGACTACATATTTCTTTTATTTTTCAATTGCTATTGTAAAAATATATTATGAGCCTTGTATTAAATTTTGAAATCTTAGATATAAAAGGAAAATTTTTTATGAATTTCTAGCATAAAATAATTTACGAATTTTCGTGATTTTTACATAATATGTTGTCAAAATTTGAACTTTAAATGCTTATAA
>NC_042495.1:3354808-3406358 GCF_005508785.2 Acyrthosiphon pisum | reverse complement strand
AATTTTCAAGGTTTTCTATCCAACCCAAAAATTTTTTATCGTTATTTTAAAAAAAAATACTTAGAAAAATTGAAAATTTCATTTGTCTATAAATAGCTCAAAAAAATAGCTCGAAACACTATGAAAATTTAACCCTGTATAGACAACGCTAATATAAACATCTGTTGCAAATTTCAAGTGCTTACAATAATTATTTTTTGAGTTACAGTAAAATTAAGTTTTCGTTTTTGTCAAAAATTGGTTTTGCGTAAAAATTCGCGTTTTTCCGTTATTTTTTTAAGGTTTTTCCTGCCGCTTTTGAAAAGTATTGGGAAATTTTCACTTTTTACCCCCCAAAGTACCAACTAGATTCACTTTCCTTTCAGAAAAGGTACAACTTTTGAAAATCGAAGCATTTTTACTGCTCCAAAAGTTGTCGTCAGACACAAAAAAAAAAAAAAAAAAAAAAAACACACATCATTGTAAAATCAATACATTCATCACTTCGTTCAGAATCTAAAATGTTGTAAATTTAAATGATGTTTAAATTGATTTGAGACAATATTTAGAAAAATCGATATGTCATTCCCTCAAAAGTATTATTCTGTATCTTTTTTGTAATAGGTGACTTTACTCTAAGATTACTTAAACGAATAGAAAAAATGATTTTGCGTAAACGAGTTTTGTCTATGTTGCGCGTTGGCCAGAGAGAGAAAACGAATAGTGCGCTGACATCCTCTTAATAAGAAGCATTTCGCCGACCCATGTATCCATAACGACTGTACGAAAGTTACATAATAATTGTAGCACGTTATTATAGCACCCCCTCGAGATTTGAACTCTATACAGCTGATATAATATACGTAATTGCACTACTGACGAGCTAACCAAACAATATATCATACCAGCCGGTCTCGAGGATTATAATATTATTTTCTTTTTCTCTCGCGATCAGACATATTATTATTATTATTATTATTATTATTATTATCATCATTACGATTATGAACACCGCGCGATGTTAGCCGCATGTTACGTAAGTATAATATTATTATACATCGGTAACAGCGGCGCACATTTCATTTATTGGACGTAGCCCAGTTCGATCTGCGGCGGCAGACGATAAATCGCGCGGACACGTCGTCCGCCGCCGCCGTGTCCGCGCCGGAATACGCGAGACGGCACTCGGCAGGTCGTTGGTCGCGCGCGGCAACGTTTTGTATAATATTATGATGATAATATTATATTAATAATAATAATATTGCACCCGGCTACCATTATAATATTATTATTATTATTATTGTGAAATGCAAACGTGAGCGTCATCTCCGTCACCCGCCGCGTGATATATCGGCGTGTAAAGACGTCGGCGGCGGCGGTGGCGCAAAGTGGTTCTACCCGGCGACGACGACGACGACGACGACGTCGAGCCGACCGAATGAATACGCGCGGCTCATCGTGTAAAAAACGCTGGGGGTTAAGAAAAAAAAATAAATAACCTCGCTATTTTTTTTGCATTCTGTTAATAGGTCTTTGTACGTCATTATATTTTTTCGATATTTTTAAATTTTACTCTCAGACGATTTTATAGATTTTTTTAAATTACTGTTCTACTGTTCTCAACTGTTTGAGAGTTAATTGGTGCTCTCGTAAGGTTTTTCGGGGGGGGGGGGATTTATTATCCATTTTTCGAACTTTCATGTGCGTTTGTTAAGGTTTCTAAGTTTCTTAATGCATTAAATGCACAGCCCTAATTATTAGTTATTACTGTCATACATTTTTCTACGATCACTATCTATCGGCATTATTCTATAAAACTAATGAGATAAGATCTCAATTTCTTAGGCGAGATATTTTGTTCACGATAAACTATCACCCTGTACCAATGATGTGTGTGCATATGTGCGTAATGATATAATATGTGCATGTGTTACCAGTACAGATCGAGTGCGGTTCAGTGTGCAGTTACAATGTTAATAAATAATAACATTATTAATGTTATTGTTATATGATTTCGATGAAACTTTGAAATATATGCACACACACACACACACCTACACACACACCGTGTATTTAACACATACCTATGATAATAAATGAGCACCTAGTACTTACCCATTATATTTCAAACGCGCGCGCGATATGATCATTTTTATTCGGCAACGATCGTTGTATTTTTCATAATACATTATTTTTTATTTTTTTTACCACAGTGGGGTGACATCCGCGACTCACGATCCGGGTCAGACGCATCTCGCGATTATTTTGTCGCCTTGACATTTGAAATTAAAAACGTACCTATATACAACTCGGAATGGTAAGTCGCGCGATATAACAATGGGACGATCACAAATGTTTACGGTTCGTTTATTTAACAATATTATAAGCACATATTATATTATTACCGTAATAGGAAACTATATATAATAGATACCTACCTGCCTATATATATATAAAGGTCGAGTGCGAGCCTATGCGGCGTTTACGAGCGCTATTTATAACGCGCACGTACGTTTAGTGCGGCGTAAAGTAAAAATTTGTAATCAAAGTGTGCGAATAATGGAGAAAAAAATTTACCGTGAAACAAAAACGCAAACAAATTAAAGATCCCAGATAATATAATAATATAGCTTCGAGTACCCGCAAGGATAGGACGAAGGTATATACCTACGTTTCAAAGACAAATGTCGTATTGTTTATGTTCATTTGGCCATGTACGTCAAGTCGTATAATGACTTTAATTAGCTGCCCTTTTCGTTCGTGACCCCTGTGAACCGCATTTCACATACATAATAATATTATAATACCCGACCCAATAGTGCATTGTTTCAAAATGCATACAATAATATTGACGTTAAAGAACCTATATAGTGCTTGCACCTATATAATATTATATGAAACGTATATTATTTATTTTGTATGAGACAGTTTGCAATCGTATCGCGTTTTAAAACGTGTTCATTAGCATGATTGAAAAATAATAATATCTGTCGATGTGTATTTGTCCGTTTAAACGACTACATTTAGGTCAGATTTGACGTTAACACGTTGATCTATATAATATCATGGTATGTATATGTATAAATGTATATAATATAAAAGCTGAACTCGTAATATTATAATGGAAATAATAATATGCATAATATTATATATTATTATTCATATGCGTTTAAAAAATATTTCGTGACAAGACGTCCGTTTGTTGTTTATTTTAAATTTTTAAGTCTGAATAATCAATACCGTTTGACCGTGTATAATAATTAAAGGATATTTCCTTGTTCGTTTTCGTTTTTTTCTATACCTAATAATTGTTTTGCGATCGTATCGATTTCAGAACTCGTGGGAATATAATTTTAATTGTGAGACGCATGTAGTTCTTAATATAATAATATATTAAGAATATAAAACTAGCTACTTATTTTTAAAATCGATCATGCTATTGGTCCGTGTACATGGTTCACTTTGTGTACATTGCGGAATATGCCCATATATATTATTATAGTAAGTGGTAGTTATAACTATTATAGTTCACGGATATATAGTTAACGTACATAGTTATGAGATCATAACTGTAACTCGTAATGGCGCAAAACCTATATATACTCACCATGCGTATTCAAATTTGCAAATAATATTTTAAACGTTGCAGCGTTGAAAATGCATATTTTCTACAAGCTCGACGTAGGTAAAATGTATATATTTTGTACAATCAAAGTGTATATTAGCTACCTGCTTACCTACCTAATTAAATTTCAAGCACGTAAGCTGACTGGAAAAATATTAAAGAATATCGAAGGCTTTAAATTTTAAATGTATACTTAATACTAATAACCGCAATATTGACAATATTAGAGTGTATTTCCTCAACCTATTAAATTAGAACAGATAACAATAATATTATTATAAACATAAATACTGTACAGAAAAGGTGTTTGGGAAATCGGTATGCATTTTCGCAGGGAGAATTTGAAATTTTATATTAGTAAATTACCTACTATAATAATTATGTGCTGGGGGATTATTGTTTTTTTTTTTACCGGAACTCGTTTATAAAAGTATTGCACGCTAAAAAATCCACACAGCTTGACCGTGATCGTTAAAAAAACCCTTCACGTTATCGCGTAATCGCAATCAATAATAAGAAAAAGAAATATAGTAATATCGTAAAGTAATTCAAACGAACAATTAATGTACACACGACGGCGGCGATGGGTCTCGAGGCGGTTTGTGTGTTTTTATGTTCCGCCGCCGCACCAGTTGAACAAACAATCCGCCCCAACCATTAATGAATTTATGGGCATGTACGTATAGGTAGTACGTATATTGGGTACAATAGGAGTCAGGTGTTACCTAAGATTCTGGATATTTTGGCCAAGTGACCTTCAATCAAAAAATAATTTTTGGGGTTTGTCTGTAATAATTTTTAATAGAAATATGTACCTACCTGTTTCATGGTCTTATTTTACCATGTATACCGTGTAATTAAATCGTAAAATAAAAACCCATAGATATCATATTACTAATATACCAAACAGCTGCAAACACGATGATTAAAGTTAGCGTATCTAGATACGTAATTCCTTAAAAGTTATAAATTTATAAGTATACCTAATTATAACTATAAATTATTGTGATAGTTGTAAACAAGAATACTAGTTCTACGTCTTAATCTTGAATTGATTTTAAATCAAATGGACAATTGGAAAAGGCCCAAATAAGAATAGGTAATTAACAAAATATTGGATTGTAATTAAAGAAAGTATTATCTTTTATAAGTGTCTGACATAATTGTAAATAGTGAAAAATTGGAAATCTTTTTATAATTATATCACCAACATTATCTGATAAAGAATAAATGTTTAAAATGCAAATCTATACATCTAAATTTGGATGATTTAATGTCAGGAAAACTTAAAAAACTTAATAAGTTAGGTATCCGTACAGTTATTTTATAATTTTACCACATTGTAATGTGATGCTAAAAACGTTTCTACATAATGCCTTCGATTACATATTTAAAAAAAAAATGTATTCCTTTATTTCTGTTATTACAATCAGTATAACGAGTAGATTACAATTCTCTAAAATATCCCATTGCTATATATTTATATATTATGCTATTTTAACCGTCTGAAATATTAAGTGGCGCTGCACTTACCTCGGAGCGTGAACACTGAACACACTACCGTACATATTATATTATGTATAGTTGAAATAAATTAAAACATTACAAGTCGTTATCATAGGAAGGTAGGTACGCCTCCTCATGCAGTGACGGTATTTAAATAGAGCTACTTTTTTGTATTCCTATCCGTTTTTTTACACCAATCGGAATAGGAATAATATAATAACATTATGTTTACACGATTACCATGTACACACAACACTGCCGGTATGCTGTATGTGTTGTGAGTGCCTACCTATAATACCTATATCATCGTGGGAACGCAAAAAAAAATAAAACCGAGTACGACGACGACGACGACGTCCAAAAAACGATGGATAATGATAAGGTGTCGGACACGACGACGGCGGTGCATCGCGTATTATAATAATAGTATGTAGGTATAACAAAGTATCAGTTATAGTAATACCTAATTGTATTATTGTTTATTTATTTGTGTTTTATTATTATTACTATTATTATTTATACACTGTTATGCCTCCGCGCGATGACGAAGATGACGGCTTCGGCCGGTCCCGTTCACGACCGGAGCACGCGATCCTTCTCGCTGCGGCTCCCGCGTTTTCGGACTCGATCACGACCGGGGCGCGTGTGGGCGCTCGCAACACACACACTGGCACTAACACACACACTCACACACTAACATGTGTGCAAACGCGCGCGAGGTCATGAGAAAGTGTCCGACAACCACCGGTTGCCCGCCGCAGTGTGTTTGTGGGACACACACCCACTACACCGCGAGAGATATGGACGTGGTATAAAATGGGCATACATTATATGTATATTATTATGTCGCGGGTACATAACGATCCGATTTACCGATATGTCACCGGCACTCGGAACTACCGGTATTTAAATACCGCTCGCGGTATAAAGTAATATAATATAATGGTGCCATTCGAAAAGCCCCTCTCCCCCACGGTAAGTCCGCCGTCGCCGCAGCAGTATAATATTATACGAACGCATAACGCCATCGTACGAAACGGTCGTTGTGCGCACGAAATGCGAATAATATAATATATTTATATTTATATATAAAATAATCGCCAAGCGTATATCTTGCACTATATATACTATTATAATATTGTATGTATCACACCGGTGAGGATATCGTTTCTATATAGGTAATATTATTATGATAAGACCCGTACGACTTCTCGTCACCGTAAGTTCAGTTTCGACCATAAACATAGTGTTATAGAAATTACTTTATAAAATACCTAATATAATTAGTGTTTACGCATGTCAAGATAGTATATCATGTCACGCTGTACATTGACTGTCTGTACAGAACGATTTTTTCGTAAATATTTTTACCCCCGTACCTATAAGTAATGACTTTAATGACTAATGAGTATATTATAGTTAAAGAGTTTTATCATAATTTGTAACATTGTAAAAATATCATTGAGTTCTTACGTTGACGCTATTAATTAAATAACAAAAAAATATATACATATATTAGGTATATTAAAGGGTTTTTAGATAGATAATCATCAGAGACCTGTCCAAAGAAGCGGACACACCAGAAAACGTTATTTAAAAAACTATATGTTTGAGTACATACTACGCTGCAGCAACGGGGATATAATTAAAATGATAGTTTATTTTTAAATTTAATTTAATTTATGCCTATCAATAACTATCTATTTTTGTTTAAATTTTTTAAAAATATAATCTATTATAATCATATAATCTTATTTTTTTTTATGCATATAAACATCATTAATCGGAACCAGGACTATTGGCTCCGATGATTCTCTCGACGACACTGTAGCGTTGAGACAACGACCGAGTAGGTACTTAATATAACTGTGTAAATGTTCTTACCTTAGAAAATCCGTAACTAGGCGTTGGCAAGCAATGGTGGTGTAGACATTCGTGACGTTTGAATGCTGTAAAAAGAAAAAAAAAATGAAAATAAATTATTAACGTGGATATTACATGTTTTACCGTGTATAAATATAATAAAATTCAAGAGTAAATTTCACGCAATTTGAAATAATAAATTAATATTTTTATTTTATTCAAGAAAAGACAAGGTCAGATTGTGCAGCGTTGACGGCTATAGAAATATTGGCTTTTATATAATAATGTTTTCTCTGCTGGCGAAGTACCTACACCTTTGTTACAGGTGTTTGAACGTTTGTCACATCGTATATACCTATACACACACATATATATATATATATTATGTTGTTCTTATACAATATGCGCTATTTACGACCGTTTTATAGCCAACAATTTTTGCTGCATTTATTGATCGCGTATTAATATTTATTACATCATTATTAATATAGCTATATTATACACCCTATATATCTGCGTTTAATGGACGACGCGTACTCAATAATAAACGAGTGATTAATATTATTATTGTGTCACAATATTTTATGTTTACCTTTTTTTTTCATGAATTCTACAAGTTCGCGTGCATTATACATAATAATATATGTATAGAAGAAATTTCAAGTTTTTTTTTTTAATCAAACTATTATAATATACTATAATTAATGTACCCATATGAGACTGCGTGAATACGACGTGTTATCCAGAAGATACGAATATAATAATAATTAAGGGTTGAACTCTTGTAAGAATTATCTCACGTGAGCTGGTGAATTCCGACATGATAATAATATATATAATATATGTAATATAAATATTAATAAGTAGGTATATATATATATATTTATAATTTATACATAGGTACCTACGATACGATGTCGATAGCGATTTTGGCCGCGAGAACGAACGAGCGTAAAACTTCGATGTGACAATATAAATCGTTCGTAATTATGATTCAGCAATAATATACCGTACTGAATGAATAATGAATCATTACAAATTGCGCCAACTTAAATTGCATTAGTGTACAAGATTTTTTTTATTCGCTTCGCGTCGCATTGAACGTCTGGAGTACCGTTTATGCATATATATATATATATATAAATATATTGGACGAGGTGTATTTGTAGTATACGTACAAATAATATAATCGGGATTCGAATATTTTTAGCTTACGTAACGATTCGAATCTTCAGAAACGTATTTGTAGAGGGTCAAGTGTGGAAAATTCCATCAATGATTAGAATAGTTGACGTTTAAGTACTGCTCTTCAAACACAAAACATATTATTTGTTGCATCATCGTATGGCAAAAAAAAAAAAACTTTGAACAAATCCATATACATATAATATATATGTTATATATATATATATATATATATATACATGTCACACATAAACAACACGTACCTATTGTATATATGTATTATATAGGTGTTATATAGGCGCACACTGATATTAAAACAAATTTGAATGTAATTTGAACAGAGGTTTATTATATATTGTATACTATTATATTATCATTATGTATGTATTTTATCTTCAGTCACCTCGATAAATTCACGTCGGTACTTCAAAGTTGGTTAATATTTTTTCTCATTCTCGCTATAATATGTACGGCAATTTTATTCTATACACAGCCTGCGCACGGTATAAACCAATAATTGTCATAATTGGTATGTGCTTGATGATTTATTATTTCTACTTGTGTACGTCTGTTATATATAGCTTTACAACAGATAATTTACCGTGACGTAATAATAAACTCTAAAGTGTTACTAACATGATATCCGCTTCGCGTAAAATGAAAATAAAATATTATAAAACGCAGTCCGATATTTTTATTAAAAAATTAATAATAAACATTGCGGGGTAATAATATTATATTATCATACAGAATCCTCGGAATGCCGACTATATAGGTCCGTTACATTAGGGATTTTCTAAAATATATTATATAATATAGTGGTGCTAATATGTAGATGTGTTGTATCTAAAGTTCACTATAATACTATACATTGTATCGTAAATGATGGCAATGACTATATACATTTTTATAAAGTAGGTAATTAATATTAAAAACATCATAATATGAAGTTATTCGATCAGGTGACATAATAATATTATAATATTATGTTAAGCAGATAGCCGATAGGCATAACCGACCGCGTATAGGTTTGGTATTTTATATAATTATTTAACGAATAATAATAATAATAATAATGTGATGATATACCTACCAATACGGATTACGGGCCGTGGCTAAGAAAGTTCTAAACATGGAAAGAAATCGCTTTGATCATGCATACCTAAATGTTTTACATTATTTCACGGTCAATTACGATATTATACGAATTTGTCACGGATTACGGCGTGCATATTATTATTATTCGAACGGTGTTGATGTCCGGGGGGAGGGGGGGACGTTTCGTCGCGGATTCGGACGAGAAAATATACGAAAATTAAAATGAAAAAAACGCCGCGACGGCACACGACCGCCGAGATACAACAAATACAATCACGAAAATGTTATTTCAATATTCCGAATGCGTTCGAGAAAAGTTCAAGACCCGCAGATTTTAGGATAGGTACCTTATAATATAGCTCGTCGGTAGAATATTATGATATTTCATAAGAGATACCTAAGTCGTCGTAGTCGTCTTTATAATATTATACGCCCGTAGGTACCTTATAGTATAATACCTATATTATAATATTACACATTATATTATACATTGACGTATAGGTATATAATATTATATAGTACGCGTTAACGTCATAACAATATTATATGCGCGCAGTTAAAGTACCAATAACAATATAAAATAGTCAAGCCTGGGAAAGTTAATGATAATTTTGAATCAAGTTGATTTAAGTCTATAGAAAAAAATTTGATAATATTTTAGTTCCATATCCTAATTATTTTTAAAGTTTATTAGTTAAGTTAAAAGTTATAGGGAAACTTATAATAAATATTTTATTTAAGTTGAGTTATTTATTTATTTTTTTACATAAATATGTTTTTGGGCAGGGTAAAGAAATTTTATTTTTCTAACTGATTTTGCAAAATAGACGTTTTCGAGGTCATGGTTACTTATTAACAATGACATATTAATTATGATTCATAGATTTTCCTTGTAGACGAAAATATCGAGCAGCGTGCTATAGTATTAATATATAAATAGCCAGTAATAAGGCTTAAAATAATAAAAAGTGAATGTTTATGTAATAATATGCATCTTCAATAATTATTTAATTATTTAATTATTTATAATTTTAACTTGGATTTGATTAAAAATCAGTTACCTAAGTGTATACAATTAAATTAATGGAATTAAATTTAAAAAAATAACTTTACTTTAATTTTTTTACTCGTTTATGACCAGGCTTGATAATAGTACACAACGTGTACAATCATCGTTTTGGTGTTTGAAATACACGGACGGGCATATTGCATATAATTAAATAATACTATTAATTTCGTCGACGAACCAGCCGGAGAACATAAAACATTTCATACGGAGAATATTTCATAATATTCAACAATATTATGATGACGTATTCCATGTTGAAAATGTCAACTTGCAAAACAGAAGTTCAATCTCCATGGGACACTCCTTATATAAGAACTAACCCCTAATACAAAAAATCTCAAAAATTTGAAAATAATATTGTAGTTTTTATTACCTATAGGAAATTTAAGTAAATTAATAATTATTCGAGGATCAAATCGGGGTGTAGGTACATATTATGTTCGACGGATCACCCTGTTTATAGATCACGATGTACGCAAACAGGTATGTACCTAATGTATATCGAGTGCTTCAACACTGCTACAATTTAATATAATATTATATTATATATAATCACAAGCGAGTGTCGCGGACAACGATGCGCGGGATGGATAAAAGTTAAAATTAAATATTACGATTTTGTTGCCACAGCGAATTACACCCAAAAAGAGTTAATTATTAATCAATCACAATTTTTTTTTTGTCAGGGCTATTCAGCTACAGCACCTATATGCAGCTGGTATATATTATAATATAACAGTGGCGCGCGCGTAATGTAGTCTCTGCGGTGAATTTTCCACGACGGGCTCCCCCCAATCGTTCGAAACGATTATAATTATACCTCGAATAATAATATACGCACGTACCTATATATACACACATACATGTGCAATATTATGCACGATTATAGATCATACATCGCGCGCGTTATAATAATCGTCGATCCGATCGCGGGCACGACCCCCGTCGAGTATATTTGTATTTATATTATTATATACGCGAGCGGACGGATTACGTATATTGTGAGATAGCCATTATACACACACACATATTAAGTGCATATTATATGTGTATATTATATTATTATACACACGCGATGGCGCACTTCTGTCCGGGAAAATATTATAATAACATTTCGTCGGGTTTCTCGTTAGCGCTACGACGGGACACGACCCGGCAACCTGTTGCTGCTGCTGCAGTAGCCGCTCGTTTTCGTTTCACGCGCGTCTTCCGGGTGCGAAAAGGTGCGGCTCGTCGGAATGATATCGGATATTATAACGGACTTCCGACGACGAACGCACAACATATGGACGAAAGAAAAGAAATAGCAGCAGCAGTATATGCGTATATTATACTGCACTACTACAGGCAACCTATAGGTATATACTATACAACTGCGAGACTGCACATAGGTAGCAGCAGCTCAGTGTAAACGTCATGATATACATCACGCGTGTATCTTTATGATTCACGATTACGCAAGTATATGGTATACAGAATTGTGAGAGCTGAGATGACCGTATTATTATTAGACCTATATATTGTAATGGTGCACATGATAATTTTTTATTTTCTTGCAGTTAAGGCTACAACAACGAGGATAATTCCCAATAGGCGTACTACTTTTAGTTAAGTATACCTACGTGAGTTTGTGATAGACAAAATGGAAAATATTTACATTATTTACAATAATTGTTCACACCTAATTGTCATTATAATTTATAATATATTATTTCTATTATAACATAATACGGACATTCGGACAGAATCTAAATTCTGAAAAATATATTGCCTACCCATACGATGTAGTATAATATGTGTGTGTGTACTTTAAGCGTCTTCCGAGTGTGAAAACGAGCAGATCATCGGAATAATATCGGATATTATGACAGACTTCCGCGACGACGACCGCACAACAGGTAGACCGCGAAAGAAAAGAAATATCAGCGGTATACTACTACGAGACTCATAGGTGCAGCTATAAATTTAAAATAACCCTTATAGACGGCTTATATCTAAATCAATAAGGAATATTTTTGGGGTGGCTAAATCTTAGTTAGGAGGATCTAAGCCCCCTCCTCCTAGTTATGCCACTGGCGAGACAGCTCAGTGTTTACGATATTCCACATCAACAATATTGTGAGAGCCAATAGATGACCATATTATTATTAAAGCTATATTAAATTGGAGCACATTATAATTTGTAATCATTTATTACGATATAACATATCAAATTTGCTGTAAAATCTTTTACCAACCAATATATAGGTACGTCATGTATGTGTGTGTGTGTGTGTGTGTGTGAGTTTATACGGACGGGGGAGGATCTTGTTATTCTTGATCGAATATAATTTTAATAACATTTATGACTTATAATATTATCTGGTTCGAGAAAGAGGCCAAATGCAATATAATAATTATGACTATGATTTATATGCACCGGCATAATTTTTTTTGCAACTTCTGATTATTGCTTTTGTTAGATTAAATTTGATATAATAGGTGTTTAAGATGATTCTATACAACTACACAATATGGGTACAGTAAAATAATTATTGTGTTTCCGCGAATCGAATTAATTTTGACTTATGCAAAATGTAATTTGAAATGTCAATTAAAAATATAAATTATAGGTATATCAGTGCAAAACTTTTCGATAATTTTTTAATGCCATTTTTTAAGACTGATGGAAAAGCTCAATTTTTTTTACAATGGTGTTTATTTTATTTTTTTATTTTTATATCCTGTATACAAAATTTCTTTCAGAAGGAGTGTTTCGATTTCAACATAATATAGTACCTTATCTTCTAGCAAATTGGATCAAGATGGTACTTTAGAGAGGTCATTTTCCGATTTTCTCAATAGTTATTTAATGTCACGGGAAAAACCACCGGAAAATTACGTAAAAACGCTTTAAAATTTGTATTTTAATTTCTAACGTTTTGGTTATCACCGTAGAAACGAATAAAAAATTATAATATTTTAATATTAATTCAATTTACACGATAAAATAAATAATAACAAAATTTAAAATATCCAGACTGACAAACCGTCTCCACTCAGAATCGTTTTTCTTATACAATGATATTATATCATTGAATTCAAGTCTAATACAACCATTATACAATGACCCACTTGTAATCTACTGTACAGCAGAGCGACATCTTTTTATTATCTATTAATTGTGACCACGAAGTCGTACCAAACAACCAAAGTGTTATATTTTTCCGAATTTTAAGTTGCATAATATTATCTTTGCATAACGTTTTTAATAAACCAAATGCATATTTTACCAATTTCTATTGCACCTAAAATATATAAACCCTAATAATTATTATTAGCGGCTGGAAAAAAAACTAAATACCTAAAAATTGTTAAATTCTAAAATGTTGTATACGTTTGTATAGTTATTATAGTGGGTACTATAATTTTTCGATATATTCGAATATTGGACATTTCGTGATATAATCTCAAAATATACACAGTATTATAGTGTTACATACACATGATATAATTATAAGCTGGGGGTACCCTGCCGAGAGACAGCCATCTGGATAGGCATACGTTCATTTTGAAGCTATAATATACTACTACAGTCGTTATTATAATAGTACGGAGACTATTAGGCCCGCGATATCAGGTTATTTGGTGTAGGTACCGTAGATGAAATCGATTACGAACGTTCTTAATTTCTACGATCGTTCCGAACGAATATTGCTTTTAATTAATTAATCCAAAATGATTCGTATGACTAATGGTTTTAAATTTAATTTTGCACGCTCAAAATACCAAACGCACATAATGATATATTATTATAATATTATACACTAAGAAATCCAGTATCTACCGTAACTGGCTCATTATAGTTTTTACTTTCAGATGGGATGTAATAATATATTTTTTTTTTTATTAACGAATGTTTCAGTTTAATCAAAATATTACACAACGTAATTTGTTTGCAGATAAAGCAACTTCAAATCGATCAACATAACGCTTATTGGATTGGTAGCACGCATCATATCTCATATATAGATGATAATAATATTATTATATAATATTATATTATATCAATAATCTGTATATTATAGTCTCAATCATCTAATTCGACAATAAATTATAGATATAAAGGTACTTCCTGGTTGTATAAATATAGACCACACACCAGAGTCAATCGTCAATTATTTAGAGCTTATATTATATACAGCAGTAGGTATATATACACTTTACATGCCTTTAGCTATACACCACCTACACCTATTTAATAATAATTCGATCACGACTTGAAACAATATGATTGTAAATAGATACACCAATTTGATGTTAATTTTATTATACTTTTCATTCAAGTATACAATATTATACTCTCGTAAATTTTACTTACTACCCACAACAACAATTTTACTACATAGCCAACTATTCCTTACGCGAAGTCACAGTTCACATTTTTAATAATACGTTGATGTTGCATTAAAATCGCTGCACGATATTTCGTAACAAGTCAGACAAGGGTACAAGACAAGTATTATTATAAATTACATTTAGGTAGGTATATATTATTATTATGGTGTAGTCGGTGTACCTATATCACAACAGCTCGTAAAAAAAAAATTTAAAACAGAAAAACTCTCCTAACCTGTTAGTATTTAATATTTATAATATAATAATTCTTTAATTTGCGATAAATTGTGTCGATTATAACCTATAATATTAGATTCGATAGTGTATGACAAATAATATTAATTTAATTTTTTTCTTTCTTTTATATACCTATATATATATATATACCTATATATATATATATATATATATATACTTATGTATATATTTTATTACAAGACACGTCGATTAATAGTTAATTATAGCATTCCTACGTACTCTAAGTATGACGTCCACATTTAATAAAGCAAAATTAAAATTATATTGACCGTTTATATGACGAATTACCTATATATTTGTGTAACAAATAGTATTAATATAAATAAAAATAAAAATATTGTTTAATGCTTTTAACGGGTTGACCGCTATGTAGATTTCCATAGATTTTCCAATGTTACCGCGTGACCCAAATGGCAAATTTGGTTCTTGGTGAATTTTCGTATACACATTGCCATGAGAACCACATTTAGTCTTACTAATATTATACTTTTATTAAATGATACCCATAATTAGTTCTCATTTATCAGTTTTTTTATATCATTAAATTTATGATTTTCAGATTCTGCACTATATTTTGATACTAATAAGCAATAGCGAATACCTAATTTTATTATTATTTCTGAGACATATACCTATATAATTATATAACCACAAAACATCAAAAATATATTTTGATTTTATATACCATGGCAATAGAAAATAAAAAAAAACATTGTAGGCAGTCATCAAAATCTAGTTGAGATCTATAACTAGGTCTCATGGCACTCAACTATATACCAACTTCAAATTAAAAATTTGACATTTCAACAAAATAATTTGATTTTAAAATTGTTATAAATATATAAAAAAATAAAATAGGAATTACAGTAATTATTACAACTTTTTCTTTAAACCGCAGTAGTTGTATTCTATATTTTCAAACAGTGAGTTCCTTTGCCTACCTGTAAACGTTCAGTATTTAACAACTACACGACCGACCGCGCGTTAAAGTCACCGAGTCACACTCCGCGTTCCGTACGCGTTCTGTCAATATGTACTTATCCGACACTCGCGAAATCGTAAACGTTTAAAATATTATTTTATTATATCGTGCATATATATTATATATATATGACGTGAAACGTTATTTATGTCTCACAATACACGTGTAACGGTTATGAATATTATAATATCGAACGTATTTGTATTGTAGTCGTCATTCCACACGGAGCCGGTCCAATCGCGGGTGTACTTACCTATATTATAATATATATTTATTTACACGTTTGTTTGCACAACGGATGTATATAAAAACACACTACCTACCTATACTATGTATGATAATAATAATATGACGTTCGGTCCTCCGTCGCGCAATAAGTCCCCGGAAGGCATTTGGCTCAGAGTACTGGCGTAGGTACGATGGGCAGAATATATAATAAGGACGATTGCAGTGATGTATATAGTAATTACATGTAGCTGCAGGTATATACACCGGGGTCGCGGACGCACGCTCCTTTTACCATTTATCTCGCGCCGTACACAGCACAGTTTATAATTTATATATTATATAATATACTCGTCCATATAAAACATATTATTACTAAGGCCGCAAAGCGGCCGAGCCTAATAGAATTAATTTTCCGGCGTACGTCGTATATAATATTATTATTATATTCTACTCGCGTCTTCGTCATGCAATAATAATAATAATAATAATAATAACAATATCGTCGGCTCGAATCGGTTCACACGTTTTACGTCGTTAATATTATCGTTATATACCGGTAACATGCTTACAATATACGTATACGAGCACATTACATAATATGATTCGTATTATTATATTATTATAATATGCACCCAACGCGCGGGCGTAAAACGAAGACATGCGAGAAAAAGAAGCCATCGAGACGACTTTAATTCGTCGTGGTTTTAAACGGTATCATTCCATATATTATTTTATACTATACAGGTACGGTATAGTTATAATACTTATAATTATATTGTTATATGTAAAAAAAAAATGTATATAACATAATGCGTGTGTTCACAAAAAACGGATTCACCATAACTCGGTTGCTTATATTTCGCAGTATCCTAAACATATTTTTTGAATTCTGTTTGCGGTACTCGAGACCTATATTACGATATATTTATACTTTAAACACCGCGATCTCGTTTCCTATGGGTGTTATAATATCTTTCCAATCGAAAAAAGTTATAAATCGTTTTTCACGACCCGACGGATGCATATTATAATGGTCGATAGTGTAAATAAATTATACACGGGACGTATATAATATATTTATGCCGCGTAGTGTACCTAATATACGCATATCTATAATATTATAGATACCTATAGGTATAACAATCAGCAGTGTATTATATTATAATACGGTCGCAGGAATAGTTAGGTATACCGCACTGTTATAAACCGTGGTACCTATAGGTAAGTACCTAATGCCGCGCAGCTGTCGTCGTCAAATAGATAGTTCAAAAGTCTGGAAAACGCGTACCTATATATATACGTCGTTTACGTTTTAAATCACGGCAACATCGCGTGCGAAAACCGTGCGATTTCTACTCGCTGGGCACCCAAACAGAATAAGTCTATAAATCTGGCTGCGGTGGCGGTAGTGCGTATAATATATATTTTACATCGTCAAGACGTATATTTTACCTATAAATCGCAAATCGGAGGCGTAGAAAGTTTGCGCGCATATATTGTATTTGCAGTGTGCAGCTATTGCGAATTTATCGTCCGTCGTGCTTTCACCCGCGCGCGCGCGCGCGCGAACAATAAGGCCGTTATATTATTATAGTCGTATATGCCTGTGAATATGTATATAATGTATTTATATATATATATAAGTAGGTATACACGATCGTACAACATTGTATTATTATAATAATATATACCTATATATATATGAGCGTGCACTACGTATAATATGCGCGGCAAACAATGCTGCAGCAACTTATGTACCCGCTGCACTTCGGTACGAGAGGACATTTAATAATATAATATATATATAATATGCACGATAAACAGTGACGTCGTGAAAATTACGAATTTGTCGGACCGAGGACTGACGATATAGGCTCACGGGCCCTTATACGATCGTCCTATTGTTGCAGTCGTAACCGTAGATACCGCGGTACCATGGCGTGTGTGTGTGGTAATATATATTAGAGCCGGTCGCGTCGAGAATGCGGAAGAAGCCATACGCGCAATCGCGCAAATAATTATCGCTCGCCCAGAACGCAACGAGACGACACGATGGCCGCGTTAATTGCACATATTTTGCTGCGGAAAAGTGTAGTATAATATTATACAATAGGACCTAAGGATTTAAAAAAATCTTAAAAATTGTGAATAATGTCTGCTGTGGTGTTGGAATGAATAACAGTACATTCAATGAGACGGAAAAATATATTTATCAACAAAATCACAAACGCTTATGGTTGAGAAATGGAACGTTACAGAGAATATTATAAATTATGTAAAACAATTATGGTGTATTAAAATATGCATAAATAATGTTTCACTATATATACGATAAGGGTGTATACAATGAACGATTTGCAGCGAGGTAAGGGTAGACACGCGTTATATGCGACCCACAAACCATAATAATATTATCTGCAGCTACCGAAGGCGGCCATTATTCGAAAACCACCCCATCGTTGAATACGCATCAATTTCATCACAATATCGACGACAGACCCATGTAACCACATAATCTTATACAGTTATACCTAAAGGTTAGGTTAGACAATCTTATACAATCACCTATTGTATTTTACGCGCGCGGTGTATTATATTATATTATATAATATTATGTACCTACCTATATTATATTATTATACGCGCGCATGCGTGCGAATGGAGGATTTCGGCGGGACAACCGCCATTTTATTTTTCCGGTTCACAGCACGATAATGATATTATGACATATATATAGGTTCATGTTTATATTGTGTATATACGTATATACATATATATAGGTAGCGCGTTACACGCGGAAGGCGACATTACCCACACTTGCAGCGCGGGATCGTCGTAGCGTGACGGAATGGCGTCCACGCGGTTATAATATATTATTATTATTATTATTATTATTAGGTACAATGCGATATCATAATAATATTATATTACATATTTTGTACTCGTGTTTCGTACACTGCTTATAAGCAGTTATATAGCTCCTGTATTATTATAACGTGCGTATTGCTTAGGAACACCTTCGGAACTCCCTTCTGGCCGCTCGTCATAACATTATATGTTATTATGTACCACAAAAAATAAAATAAATTCACGTCACTATATCGTATTACCGAGGTACAGACCAAAGACACCACATCAGAGGATCAGATTTTTGAGGAGCTATCAGTATACCATTTTTAAGTATTAAAAGCATAAAGCGTGTGTTTAAATTATTATAAAAGCCCAGGAAGCTTATTATTGTTACACGCGACGTATATTACATCACTATAATTATAATTCACTACCTATGTAATATTGACTTTGAAATTAGCTTCTTCATTTTTAGTTTTGGGGAGGGTAGAGGGTAACGCTATGGGTAGAAGTTTAATTACTGAAAATGTATAGGTTACTAAAGGTGCTTGAATGAAAATAAATCGTGTGGCCCATGATTAAAAATTAATAGGTAACCATTACATTGTGTCTTTCGTTGAACTTATACAATTCTCGATTTCACCCATATGACAACGTCACGACGAATTAACAACAGAAAAACAGCTTAGTTTCCTTAGTTGCCTTATAGTGAAATTTACTATTTTGGGTAGTTACGGCCATATAGTGTTTCCTGCACGTCACGTGACACTATGGCGACAAATGTCAAGCGAGGCGTCACCTCGGGAAACGTGTATACCTATATGTATTAGACATATTATACACCTAAAAGATGAGCGAGGTGCGGCGGCATAGCGAACTCAAAATTTAAAGAAGCAAGTATACTTAATATAACGATTCACCCATTTAATTTTAGTAAATATATGGCGTAGTAAATACTAAAATACCAGTTAGCATTAAATATTGTTACCCATTAGTAACACACACCCTCCACCCCTTAAAAAACTAAGAGGCGGTCGCTTCTCGACATGGCAAATATAAAATAATACATTAATACGTTTATTATGATGTATTAGCTCTCTATAATAATATATAATTATATTATATTTATGTATAATATTATTCTTATTATGTATAACGATAACCTGCTATTGTAGGTATAGGTACTTATACTATATTATATTATATTATTACAATAATAACGCGTCGCAAAACTCGTCCACTGCGAACGCCGCGATTTCTTCCCGGAACTTTTTTTCCATTACTCTATAATCGGGTATTATTTTTTTAATTCCAATTATTATAAATAATGCGCGTTGTTCGTATTATTGTATTATTATTATTATTATTATGCACGAGACACGCCTCCTTATTCATCCGTTAATTAATTAGTGCGCGCGTCATTTCAATTAATTTATTGTCGGCTGCCAGGATGCGCGCGCGTGCGCATTAACACTGTATTATAATAGTCGTGGCGTGGTGTGTATATCGAACGTGCATATTATTTTAATATAATATTATGTGATATATATATATGTATATAAATATATTAATACATATGCATATGATATACGGAGCAGATTTCGAACCGGTAACTCAATATATTTCCGACAGGCATTATAATAACGCTATAATAGGTATATATAATATATAATATTATAATATGTTGGCGCGCGTTACAACATATAATGCGCATTATACAGGTGGGTACGTCGTACTACTATACGTACAACCGATATTATATTATTATATACGTATGATACTCGACCAATTTGTTTAATTATAAAACGAAGCCGGGAATCGATTATAAAAAAAAAAAATGGAAAAAAGAAAACGAGAAAGAGCGATATTGAGACAAATATAATATTATTATTATAATCAACGACCCGACGGTCGGTCGGCGGCGTGTGCCGTCGATGGTTCATATTATAATACTATTATTTTTCACGTGACGGGGGAAAAAAAATTCGTAGATACCTACGTCATACTGCGGATATAGACCTATATTAATATAATGTTGTGTAAGCGCTTAATACACCCAACTCAGGTTTACCGAACGCGTGCGTCGCCCGAGCAATTTAAATGTAAATCGGCGGCCCCCGTCCGGGTCACCTCCCGCAGGGTACCACGTCCTCCTCTCACTCCTTTTATATTATTATTATTATATATTATATTATTATTAGGTATATGTGGCTATTAACGCCGGACGAACGTCGATCGACCTCCGACCCGGAAAACGGTGTACGCCGCGTGACCATAATATTATACACGTCGTCGTCGTCGTCGTCGTAGTCGTAGTCGTTTGTGTGTGTGTGTGTGTGTATAATATAGTATAATAATATATAGCTGCATATGTGCACTAACTACTAATAATAATATATACAGCCTCCAAAAAAACATATACACACACACACGATGAATTATTTTATACTCATAACTCGTTCGCGAGTCGTTCGGCGCGCGCCCACTGTCTATCCGATCCCTTTACCCCCCCGCACCACCCTACTCTGACAGTTTATAACTGTCTATCAATCATAATATTAATATTACAATCAGACCATACGCGCGACCATCATCACAAATATGAGTGCAGTTTAGTGAATTTATGCATTTTCGGTGTGGCACGCGAGCAAAACATCTACATATAACATATACTAGGTTTATATAATATTATAGTATAATATGGTATTATAATATCATAATGTATTATTATTTATTGTTACAATCGTATTCTATAGCTTATTGTCTAGGTATTATAGTTGCCGCACGACGATAATCCGAATACGTTACTGCACAATATTGCGTTATTGCAGGTACGTTAAAAACGACATTATACCATCACGTCGGGAGCCCCGGGAATATGCAATACATCAACACCGTTATAGGTATGTAATGTTATTGGAAATAATCGGATTTTTCAATAGTAATATTCATACCTACACGGAATGTCGATTTGTCGGGTTTTGACTATTTGACGTGCCTACAGACTTATAATATGCTGCTCATATTATATACGCACTTAGTATAATATGTAAAATGTTAAAAAGAGAAACGATAGAAATGTTGGTGCACTAAAAAACATATCACCCTTATTTAGGTATAACGCGTCGTACCTTTAATATATTATAATAAACTGTATACGCGTGTATACGTATTATTATTAGTTGAATCATGATGTGATGTTTCTGGCGCGATGGTTTCAAATTTAATTTACTGCTATATAAAATTGCCGTTTACCGTATTGAGAATCAAACGTATAGGTATTATATCTTTGTACAATATTGAATACGTCGACACGTCATTATGCCCCATACCTATATCACGGTACGTATAAATTGGAAAAATGTGTCGACGCATAATATATTATCACTGCAGTGACCATGTGTGAAATGTAGGTATATATTAATAATTTTATGTAATTATATTTTAGTAAACGTGTTTTACATTGTAGTTGTCAATCGAATTGTCAAAGTAAATATTATATAATATATTAAGTAAATGGACCGATTACGTAGCAATGCTCAATGCTGAAGCGACGTGAGCAACGTCGTGCCGTTCATAAATTTGCGTTATTTTGTCCTAATTTGTAAAATCTGGCGATTTTGTTGTGGTAAAAGTGTAAAATTATTGATTAATTAATTTCTGTTTATTTTGTATATTTTATTATTTTTATTCCATATTTAGTGATATTTACCAATTTTATTGATGTTAAATTATTAATTAATACATTTCCTTTTTTTTTTTTTTTTTCATATTTTGTTGTTTTGATTGTATATTTAGCGATATTTGAGGTAATATTATAGCATTTATTTATGCGATTTTAAGCGATGTAAACTCCCAAACCCTGTATGTTATGTTTATAGGTATTTTGTTAGACGGCCAAAATGATGGTTCTTGGGAGTAATATAAACGTTCGTGTAGAAACTAGGTATATGCCGTACAACACACGTATCATACGTATATTTCACTAAGAGAAGATCCTTTAGTAAATTTCTCCCGTGTAATATATAATATTGTCCTACATATAGTGTAATATACCAACTATGTAGGTACTCCACGCAGTCCGCTGATTTCCGCAAATGTAGTGAAGTTACGAATAGTCTATATGTTGGATTAGTTATAGAAACGTATAGACGATATTATTAGGTATAATATATAATGCACAGTGCATATACGCTATACACAAACGCGTAATCTCAGGAGTAC
Organism: Acyrthosiphon pisum; assembly: GCF_005508785.2. Taxonomy (NCBI): domain Eukaryota; kingdom Metazoa; phylum Arthropoda; class Insecta; order Hemiptera; family Aphididae; genus Acyrthosiphon; species Acyrthosiphon pisum. Next base: position 3,383,114 of record NC_042495.1, on the reverse strand, counting down.
AGCATATACCTATACGTATATAGGTATTTTACATAAATGGAAGAGAAAAATAAAATTCTAGATAAACATCATCGTGTGTCGGTATATTTGTTTTAAAACCAATTACCGGGTGAAAAATATTCTACGAGCGCACAAAGGTACCTACTATGTGTGTATATATATTATATATATTTCCTGTATATATAAAAATGAATATATAGTACACTCATCATCGCCGTTGTAACTGTGCAAATAGGTAGTAAATAAAAAAAACTCGTTTCAAGTCGTATTTTCGCCATTTAAACGTCGCATTTAAATGGTTTTTCGTGGAATGTTTTTCGTTTTTATACGCCAACATAACATCGTATAATGTAATATTTCACATAAAATCATACGCACTGTGCGTACATATTAAAATCAGTCATATAACTATTTAAGTCTGTATTAAGACATGTACCTAAAGAGTACCTAACTGCCCACACATAATATTATAAACACAACCCGATAGTACCGTAACATACGCAAATAATATAACACTACCGAATAATAATAATAAATACTGCGCAAATAATATAACCAGTGATGGTCGAGTTGGCAAAATAAAAGTAGAAAAACTCTGTGATTAATATTGTAATTAACGTAAATAGGTATATAATGTTATTTTAAAAACAAGGAACTCCTGGAATTTTATTAAAGCCAAAGCATCACATATCACCGAAACTCAAAAGATGGCTTAAGTGGGCAGGTCATTGTTGGCGTAAAAAAGGGCTTTATTAATGATAGTGCAGGATAACGCACCACTGCAAGGAAATGACCACTTGGAGGATCGAGACTAAAATGGGAAGATAGAGTCAAAAAATACATAAAGGAAGTGAGACCAGGGATGGTTGGAAGGAGGAGTCGTCATTAGATAGATGAATCTGGAAAAAAAACTGTTGGACGGCATGGCCTTGCAGAATACCAAAGTCACGGATGAAGAAGAAGAAGAAAAAGATAAATTATTTTAAAACACGATAATTGTTAATGAATAATAATCAATAAGATAAATATTTTGATATCTGGTGTCTCGTGCTTTTTTTTTTATAAAATATGCAAGTGTTCTGGCGTTTCACGTAAAAAAAAAATAGCATAGGAGTACAAGCCAAAATTTCTGAAAAATTAAGGTTGAGGTGTTTCGTCCCCTTGCGTCCCTCACCCCGAAACACAAACCAAGCACTGAATATAACACTGTGGGTATGGTATTATAACCGTCATTATCTATATATATATATATATAAATATAATTTAACTTCCCTGGCTGACTGACTGACGGACCGACCAACGTAGACCCTAAACTATGATAGTTAGAGAATTGACATTTGTCTAGTACTTGGTGGTACGAGTATACTTATAAGGGTCTTATAAGGGTCTTATAAGAGCCTGTTTAACAATCATAGTTTAAGCCTCGGTTAAGCCCAACCCACTGGTTTTACCAACCAAACTCGGGGGTTTAACCTAAGTTCAACGATTGTAATACGGGCACTAAGGGATCTCTAAGAATGGATTTCACAAAATCAACATTTTAAAGAGGATTTCGAGCCTTCAGGAAAGAATTTTTTTTGCTTATAAATTGCTGGCATTGGTTAAAAATTAAAATTTATTGTAATAGTAGAAATATTATTATTACTTGGGCATATGAGATAAAAGAATGCATCAAATCGTCGCGTTTATGGCCTCGAATAAAGGTATTATATCTAAAAACAAATATGAGAGTATATTAAATGTATGTTTGTAGCTTATATTTAAAAAAACTATTCGACAGATTTTGGAGAAAATTTCAAATTGTTTTCAGAGACACCAGTAAAGTTTCAAGTATATTTTGAACCTCGATCGAATATTGTAATTTACCAAGACTTGCCGTGTATAATCTGTCAGCGAGGTGTGCCGACGCTGATTTGTCCGTGACCCGAGGTATACGCTGAAAACCAAGATTCACACGTCAGTCCAGCTGACATATCAGCTGTGTAGCGCTAAATTTGATATATTTTATTCGTTTTCCAACGAGAGAATTTGGGTTCTTCGGCTAGTAATAATAATAATAATATATACGACGATAATATCATGAGATGTTTCACGGGAGACGCTATTCGATTTGGATTGGTTTTCGTACGGAATACGCAACTATACGAAAAACAAGAAAATATATTATCTGTACAGATATATTATTATTATTATTATTATATTATTACCATTGTATATAGGTGTACCGATTACACGCTGATTCGCGCGCATCAGAGAAAATATCATAACGCCACAGCGGCGGTGGCAGATCGTAATCGACGCGGATGCGCTCGCGCTCGCGTATAATACATTACAATAATAATAATACGCACACCACCGATATAATAACAATAATCCGCCCACGAGTGGTGTATACGTCGCATATATATATATATATTATTATGATACAAGTACGCGCGCGAGCTGCACACACACACGCTGCCTATAATAATAATAATATTATATCGTATACCGGCGGCGGCGGACTGTAGTACGACCCATCATAGCTGGTAGATATCATGTACACGATCATCATCATCGACAACCGACATCAATACACACACACACACACACACCGAATATTGTTGTGCACATATAGGTATAATATACACGAGCATATGCATTATATTACATTATAATATGGTATACGAGTGCGCAGGTATATCATAATAGTTTGTACATAATAATATGTATATTTATAGGTATTATACTAGAGGTGTATATATGGATACGTATATCGTATATGTATATAGCGTTGTCTCTGCGCATAGGAATGCCGGAGTATTAAATGCGTCTGTACAGACACAGAGCGTTAAAAGCGAGTCCGCCGAAGTACTGTATATAGCTAGGGTAACGGAACGGTAATAACGCAATATTTCCGACTTTGGGCACCGCCCCGACAGCGGCTAATACCCGTGGCATTATAGTGTGTGTGTGTGTGTACCTACACTACCCCCTCCCTGCCCCTCCACCACAACGTACAATATGCGAGCGTTTTTTCTATCTCGACGTACGCGCACACCGAAATTGACTGTGGAAATGTTTAAGGACCGGTTTTTGATTTTTTTTTTTTTTTTTATCTTATTATTATGATTGTTTTTCGTTATTTTTATTTTGGAATTTAAGGTTACAAAATCGACACCGCCTCCAATACGCCGAAACATAATATTATGATTGTTATATCATAATATGTCATGGGCAGATCTGTAACAGAGAAATATTTTTGTGACTTAATGCCAGTCACACGCGGGGGACATTTTACTATAATATTTATAATTTAAAAAGCATAACTTTTGTATTCTTGCCAAAAAAAAATATAATTATATATAATATGTGTTATATTAATTTTGGGTATACATCAGCGCCCGGCCGAGGAACGTTTTCTTGACAGACAATTTCATTTTTTTTTACCTAGTTATATTACTCCAGTCAACTAACGAGTGTCACCCAAACAATGTTTACCCCCTCGAGTAGCAGCAAAAACAATTATACCTACTTCTACGGACGTATAATTTTCAAAATCCATTATTATTTACTTTCCAATCCTATATAGTTACTGTAAATGTAAAATTCATATCTTGAAATTCGAATTTCACTTTCATCTATACATAACATAATATTTTGTATCTGTCCGTTTCAATCGTTATACTCGTGTAGTTGGATAATAGACGGTTTGTAAATATATACTGACGAGTGACGACAACATGATTTATTTATCTATGACAATAATTATTTACGTTGGTACTTTGTACGCATAGATTGATACTTTGCGACGACTGTCGACGGCTATAAATTCAAATCTTCAAAGGCATAACGTTATTTAGATATAATATAACATGTTATATAATTTAACGGTAATAATAATGTGAAGGTTTTATGAATGAACTGATGACGTGTGGATGACAGAAGTGACACGAGTTAATGGTTATAACATGTGACTCGCGTGTTTCTAAGCTAACGAATAGGACGAGAATAATAAAATTCCAATGTAGGTAGGTATCTTTATTCAGTATAGTCTGTATAGGATATACTGTATTGTATACTTGAATGGCATTCGGTTTTATATAAATTATAAGATCAGTAAGGTTCGATATCTAATCTAATATAGGTACATTTTAGAATGGATTAATGAGAATATGACAACAAACCTATAAAATATAAAAAACGTATGAAGAAAAAAAATCTTTATTTAATCAAGTAAAACCACAGAACCATTTACAGGCTGTAGTCAATTTACATCAAAATTAACCCAAAATATATACAACGTGTGTAATTTGCACCATTTTTTTTAAAATACGTTTGTAATTTGCACAAAAATAAGGATATGTAATTTGTACCATCTTCAGGTAGTAAGAAATAGGAATTGTAATTTGTACCAAAATTAAAATCTATTATTTTTTCGATAATATCTCTAACAAGAACCAACTACCAACTACTAAAAGTACCAACTTACACGTTTCTATATCCTAATATAAATTTAGCTTAGTTTTTATTTCTAAAATAGCTGAGCTTATACACATATTTTTGTAAGTTTATGTAAAATCGTATTATTATGAATATAAAAAAAAGTTGGCCAATCAAAATAATTATATGTAAAATTAAAAAAAAAACAAATGTACCTATACAATATAGATTTCGATAAAGATGTCTATAATTCATCTAGTCTTGACGTCAACCAGGATATCGAGGAATATCGAATATTCGATTATGGAACAAATAAATAATTATTTTGGTGCAAATTACAAACACTACTTTCGACTACCTGCAGTAGTGCAAATTACATCTCTTTAATTTGGTGCAAATTACAAGCTCCCCATTTACATACTCACATACAAGTATATATATCTATATAACTAAGATTATACGCAATAATTCGTTTTGGCATAAATATATTAGACATTTATAAAACAACAATATTCATTACTCCGTTAAAAATCTAATCCATAATAGGTCTACAATATTAATGCAATATGTTAAAATATGACAGGTAGGTACAATGTATACATGTATAATTTTAGGTATTTATATAACTCTATATAAATACTTCAAAATAGCTTATTTAATTTTAATTTTGTTTACAAGAAATATACAATCCATAGAATTAAGCACGATAAGTATAATATGTGAACAAGAGAACAAAAATAAAATTATTGGGGTTGCGTGAGTAAGCAGCCTGCACCCATTAGTAGCACTTAACTTGGAATTACTTCAAAATATGTAAAAAAAAAAAAATGTGGTCTAATGTTCACTGTTTATTGTTTTTATAGTACGTTTATATTTTAAAAACGTATATATAGGTACCTATATAGTACCTAAGGCTGTATAAGTTGATAAATTATAATATATTATTATTACCTACTGCTGCAGGTAAACACGGGGAAAAAAACAGTATTCGCTTGGACATCACAACCGTCGCGCATTAATATGTTCCATTACAATAACATTGTGTAAACTATATATTATTATAATCGTCACATATATATATATATTTATATAGGGTATATAAAATATATATGTCATGTACGCGATCGATATCTGAGCAATATTACGCGCGTGTAATGCTTCACTGCGCGTTGCAGAATCTCTCTGAAAACACCTGTTTGAAGCCTGCACGCGCGGCATACTCACCGAGTGTTTTAAAATGTTATCCGGTAACATAGTATATATATGTGTGTGTCGGTCTATAAGTGTACCTACAGATATTGCAGAGACTGCAGAAGGATTGTCGAAGAACAGCAGTGGCATTGATAAGGCGGTAAGTATACTTTGGTAGTAAGTAATATAAAGTAGGTAGGTATACCGATAACCGCGCATGGTATCTATATATACAAAAGGCATATATACCTACCCATACCTATAATAATAACCGTTTAGTATTGGTGTGCGTGTATTATTATAGGTATACGCATGGCGTTATTTTATTCTTATTGTGAAGACGATCGTTTTTATTTTTTTCTATCATTTGGCACAATCTCCGCCGCTGCGGATACCCGTTCGCCTCATCCTCATCACTATATACTATCTGGCATCTGCAACCATACGAAGCGTGTACGCGCGGGAATTTTTACGATTAAGTATACTATTGTATAATCTACATGTATCTTCTTTCTCAAATCGCACGTCTCGCATCGGTAAATATATTTGTGTGTATATGTACCTATAGTATAAATTATAAGTACCTATCATGCATCGTCATAACCGCGTTGGCCGTTCTGCAGCAGCGACGTCCAAATAATATGGCCATATCATCATCATCATCATCCTTGTCCGTGTCTGTCAGGTCTACAGAGCGAAAACGGACAATCGATTTAATGGAAATCCTGCAGTTTCAGTTTTAAAAGTATACACTGTATATAGGTATCTACGCAGATTATTTTACGGTGTTTCTATGGTATATCATGTAATATGACGCGTTATAATGTATAATATAGTATAATATATATTATAATCCAATTATCTTCTCTCTCGTCCGTTTTGAGACGTTTTGTGCGCAATCGTTTAACCCGTCAAAACAGCATATTTACGTTTTTTTTTATGTATAATATTATAACATAATATCACATATATAGTATAATATTATAATAATAATAATAATTTATAATATAACACGAGACGTGTCGTTTTCAAACAACGCGGTGGTGCGGAACAACCACGGCGATGACGACGCGTGTCGCCTGTATAACCTATACACTACATAAATATAGTTAAAGTGACTATATGGTAACGCGCGGCAACAGGTCGGTGGAATAGTTTAATTATTATAATGTCTCGGACTCTGCAGGACGATAAAACAGCGAAAACGGCACCTCCGGTGGAAATAAAATCGTTAAGTTGTCCCTATGCGACGTCTGTCCGTCCATTGTATGTAAATAGTCCGGGACGGGCATAGTGCACGCGAAAAAAAAAATTGAAAAATAATTCACCTTCATTGTGTTTCAGACGAACGGGTCGCGGTTGCTGGCGGCGGTCGCCGTGGAAAACGGGGGAAGGGTGGGGGGATGAAGTATATATTATGTATTATCCAATGTATTTATATATAAGTGAGATCGCAGATAACGAACAATATGTTATTGTGTATATTTTATTCTTCATTTTTTCCTCTCCTTATTATTTCGTATACCATCCGAGTATATTGTATTATATAGGTACACTGTTTAATATAATATAATATAACATACATACAGCATAAATGTAGGTATATATATATATATGTTGTTGTAGAGAAGAAGACGCCTCAAGCTCAGGGGCTATAAGCATAGTGCGTGCACGGGGTATAATATTATAATATAATAGCTCCAGGCTGAATTTGCATAGCAATATTATTATATAATAAACTGCGACGAGGTCGATCGACCCCTCAGCAGCACCACCCCCTAACCATGATCGAAGTCCTGACGAGGCGCGGAGCTTCGAAATGCCACCAGCATGTACGACTAGCAGAATGCGTAGGTATATAATATTATAATATATATATCATATGATATTATTATCTATAATATAATATAAATAGTCAGATTTTGTTTTTACGGATAGTTTTCTGGTGGGTATACTGCTTATAATATTATAGATTGAACTTTGTATATTGGTTGAAATAATATATGCGGCATAACATTTTTTTTAAATCTATCTTCAGGTTTAATAATCAACAACCGCGGTGAATGATGGTATAAGAAGTATTATGCAAATATTTAGTTCACCACGAATATTGGATAAACACCGCAACAATAACTTTTTGATTCCGTCTTGCAGACTAGATGCGGCACATAAACGACCTGCAAGTAGAACACGTCCTGTTTTGATGAATAAAAAAAAAGAAAATTGCCATAAATGGGGACCGTCGCTTTTATATAGGTAATATATAGTTAGACCACTTAAAAACGAGTGTGGCCGCGGTATTCCAGCATTATATAGGCCGGTTTCAAATGAAAAGACAATATAATATCCTCTTTATTATTAAACAATCTATAGGAGATTATATACCTTAAAGTCTCAATAATAGAATTTAACAAATAGAACGTTATTAATTAATGACGAGTTTAAAAGTTAGGTAAATATTATAATGTCGAATGGATCATTATTCCAAATAGGTGAGTATAGTAAATATAATTTTATTCTGCTTTTCTAACACAGCATCTTGGACCATTACGGCGCTACCTAATAATATATATTATGTTTATGTGATAATGAAATAATCTATACGACCGTGAAATTTAATAGTCGTGAATAACTTTACCATAAAATATAGTGTAAAGACGTGAACATTTTACATGACGATTTTCGGCTAATTGCCTAAAATATTATGTTCTCGTCTCTGTAATATTTTACACGCATCTGTCTACCGGTATTTATATATCTTATACAAATTACACAATACTACTTTATCGATATCTCTTCTTCTGGCTGTACATCACCGGTAAAATACGAACCCATAAATTCACTGAGCCGATTTAGATGTGTACACGGCCCTTTTAAGAAAGCAGAGTGGTATTGGCGAATGAGACAAAACGAGCGACCGGTTATGCGTCGGACGATTAAAATATAATGGATTTCACTTTAAAAAAAAACCGCTTTGAAGACACGAGATATTAAAATACAACCAATATGCTTCAAAACATCATGTAAAAACACCAAATGATTAACCATAAGTCCACATATAGTATCATTATAGTATGCTATAATATGTATACTTCAAATATATTAAATTTCGGCGATTAGGCTTATAAAATATATTTATACTTCTCGACAGTTTGATTTCGGTTTTAAGAAAACCGAAATATCACGACGATGCGTACATATAGTCATCCAGAGTTGTGTAATTGCGTATATATACCTAAATAAAAATAGGTACTCGTGATTTATTTAAGCACTCCGGCAACGCGCGGGCCTTAATTGATTTAGATTTAAACGAACTACTCACACGCATTTGCCAAAAAATAAACAGAATCTCATATTATAACGATTGGCTGTATATAATATAATATTATTATAATACATAAATGCACGCCCATATCGTCATAATGATGAAAAATATATACTATACGTCGTCGCAGCGGTAACAAGCTATAAACAGACATTACCCATATTGTTACACGATTTTAAGGAGGAAAAATCATATAATTATGTAAGGTCGTACCTATTATATTCAACGAGATGACATTGCCAAAACAGACGGGAAAAAGGTAAAAACATGCGCACACACTGCACAATAATATAATATATAATAATAATAATAATAATAATAATAAAAAAATAACAACAAAAACGACTACACTAACTAATAAGATTTTTCGAGTAGTACGTATAAATATAATCTACCTACCTATATATATTCCGTACATAATATTATTATTATACTGAGCACAATTATTATTATATAATATTATAGAGGAACTGCGAGATGACGCGACTATGTTTGTTCGCGTCTGGGACGGCATAATTATCTTCTTATTCAATTAGACCGAGGCCGTTTTTCCGTCTCTCGCCACTCGCCCCGAAGCCGCTCCTCTCTCTTCGCCCGTACCATTTTTTCCCCCCGAGGCTTACACGGTCATTAGTCCAGTCATTATTGAATCAAACACGGGCCAAAACCATCATCAATCAACGGCGGACCCGATGAAGACGTATTTTTCCTCCGTTATACAGCCGCGATAATGCGCACGCCGCGCCCGTGTGAATCCGCTTGTCAGCGACACAACCGCTTTTTTTCAACAATTTTATTCTTTTTTCGTTTTTGGTTGGAGCGTAGTACAGTATAATATGAACGATAATATAGGGGGGGGGGAAACATTTGTCTAAATATATTTAGAGTATACTCTATATATAAGCGAGCGCGCATTAACTGCGATGATCTAGGCTCATCGCTCTTATCTTTTCCGACTGCTGTTGCATCAGAAATTTATTATTTTATGGTTATGATTGCATTAATTTGAAATAGTATAATTATTAATATTTAGCATTATATAGGTACCTATTAGAACATAACTGGACACATCGTATCCACACGACGCGCATTTCCTGCCGTTCCCTACATACTCTTTTTATAGGTTAACTGAGTATGGTAAGCAATAATACTATAGCTTAAAAATGGTTGTACTATTGTTACAAGCATTTAAATTTAACACGTTGATACACGAGAAAAAACATTTATATTGTGTCTTACGATAAATCTGAAATTCGATATACTATCAATGACTTCGAAATCAACCCGGAGACTTTAACGTTGCATGTATAATATACTGTTGTTTAATATTATGTTTATTCAGTAGTATCTGCTAACTAATATATAATCGGTATATTCATTATTATTATTTTAATTATATTATTGTTTTGCACGTATACAGACACATGCGTGCAAGACGTAATGTCTGGTCATTTGATATTGACAGATACCTACACGTGAATTGCCGCCTACAGTCTTTTTTATCGTTATTGCATGCATCCTTATTATACGTCTTATTAGTAACGCTATACTGTTTTTCGATTTTCAGGAATTTCTTTAAGTTGTGCATTATAATTGTGTAAACTTAACAAGGCTCCATAAGGCATCAGTTGAATCTCGGAAAAATTCACACGAAAAGAATGTAATCGACATCATTGAACGTATATATATATTATATACGTAAGTATAAGCAGTATTCACTAGGTATATAATTATTTCTGTAGGGCTGCAGTATCTGTATAATTTTTAAATTTTGAATCGATCATTTGTTTAAATAAACGCGATGCAAGAATAATAATCTAATAACGACAGAAAATAAAACGAAATAGACTATATAGGTATAGTATAAATTATTAAAATCAAATATTTCAATAGTGTATAGTCCTTTCAAATAATAATTTTATAAAATATACGTTTAAGCTATCTCACTTGAATACTTGATTTAACAAAAAAAAGTGGTAAAATAGAAATTAATATTTTATTTACATAATTTCCGTAATTATACGAACAATATATATTATTTTACTAAAATTATTCCAATCATATAAAGATGACAAAGGTACACGTTTATCGGGTTGAAAAAAAAAGAGTGAAATAACGTAAATAAATTTGGATACACGATTACCATATAATAAATGTGCGGAGCGTATTGTTTAGTATAATTGACACACGTACTTCGTACACACACATAAATGAATAAAATAAAATACGAAACCATATTTAATATTCAGTATAATTTTTGGCTCGTGTCGATGTTCGCCGAGCATTATAATCACCAAATTTACGGGAAAAAAAATAATAATAAATAAATATATAAAACCAACAACCGATTCGAAACGATGAACAATATCACGAATCGTGATTATATAATAATATTATTATAATATACCTTTGCAGCGGCAAACACGTATATCGGTCTCGTGCCGGACACGAGACACAAGAAAAAATTTAATATATTATAATAATATAAGTAGATGGGTACCTATAGGTTAGGTGTATATGTATATGAAACGCGTGCGTTATTATTATAATATTATTATTATTGTATACAATATTATAACGTTATCATCGTGCGGATAACAATGACCAAATTAAAACGACATTTAAACCGTTCGTTTTTGGGGGTCTCGACGACGCTGACGTGGGCGGAATTATATTGTTTTCGGAATTGGGTTTCCAACATATTTGCGGTGGACCGCAGAGTCGGGAGGGCAGACCGGTTCGGCGCGCGATCAAACGCGCGCGCGGCGAAACAACAACACCCCGGCCGCCATAAAAATAATAATAATAAAAAACAACCGAAATATAATAACTCGCACACGTACCTACGTGTATTATAATAATAATAATTTCACTATATATGATAGTAATAACAATATTATTATCACGGGAAATAAAAAAAAATACAATTATACATATTTTATAATATTATATTATGGGTACCTACCTATTTATTGTATACAATATTCTATATAATTATATTATACTAGCCGTGTATTGTGTATAGGTACCTTTATATACGGAAGAGAATTTAAATGATAAAATACCCGAAAATATAATATAAATTCGCCTCCGCCTGGCACGTAGTATACCTACAGGTGCTAATGGGTTGTATATAATATATAAAAAAAAAACGACGACAACAACAACAACAACAACACGAGTCTGAGGGCTACTGAATATGTGCCGCCGCGACGGGCGAGCTCGCGAGCGCGCGCGCCAGATAGGTAAACCGAGCGTAGGACGCGTGGGAACCACTCTTGGCGATGTATACCAAGGTCGTGTGTGACGGCGGTGGATTCGGCGGACGGTATCGATTACCGCACACACACACGCATACACGCAGACGCCAACTGGCTGTTGGCGAAAATAAACTTCTCTGTGAGCCTCGAGGGACCCGGAGAGCGGGTATCGCACGCTCATCTGAAACGCTATTAGCGGTTTACGATAAAAAAAAAAATAAAAAAAACCACAGGTATTTACCGCTCTTAATATACCTATATAATAACATATAATATTATAATATTATACCTACGTTTTATTTTATTTTATTATTTGAATTACAACCCGAGTCGTTCGCGAGTAGGCCAGCTATGACTGCATTATTATAATATACATTATTTCCCCGCGCCGAAGATTTATTATCATATCGCATAACGGATGTTGTTAAACCGCCCGTTTATAAAGTCGTCATTATTATTATTAATATTACCTATGTATAATATATTATATATTATATAGGTATACCTACGCTGCAACACGAAACGGCTTTAATTATTTTACGCTAACGATATTATAATATGATGATGCCCAAATACGTTCGGACCATATATTATATTAGGTATCAACCAACCGTCAAACGAGCATGTATTATTGTATATTATATACATATACAAATTATATATGGGTACAATTTATAAAATTAGTATCTTAAACGGAGCCGTCCACAAATTCCTAATTGTTATTGGTAATCATTACCACAATAACCTAACATAGAAGGAGGGGGCATATAGTCTCGCTATATTCTAGAAACTTTTCAGCGGTAGCGAAATCATCGTCGTTTACCCCTCTTCAGTGACGTCTATAATTTATAATATTTAAGGATTTAAATACCCTAAAAACAATTTAAAATATCTTTTCAACCCAATAGGTTATAATTCCCTTCAAAATGAACCAAATTTTTTTTTTATAGACATGAAACATACGCAATTGATAGGAGTGATAGGAAAACAACAGTTTAACCTTGACAAATTAGATAGGCGTCATCACAGTATTTTGATACGCATCCTCTGCTCTTTACTTTGCCTTTATCGTAGTTCTCCACTTCGTATTGGCTATCAATCATATACATACATATATATAACATTGAACAAAATCAACCAACGAAAAGTGGAGAACTATGACATGGGATGAAGGTGAAGGAGATGCGCATACTGCGCAAAACTAGTACAATTGTGATGATACCTATTTCATTTGTCATGGGTTTAACCTTCGCCAAGTATTTGTAAGCTGTATACTCGGATTGCATTGTCCTAGATCACTCAAAATATAATGCAACTTGCGTTGAAACCCGGGTCCCAATTTAATATCATATAGGTATAATTAAATACTAATATATGAGATGATTTCCGCGATTTGTATACGATATGTATTAACATCGATTATAAATACTAAATTATGAATATTTTATAATAAATAATATAATAATAATGATGTAATAATATATCATAAATATTTATAATCAATGGCATTACTTATAGGCATTTACCTATATAACATCCTATAAACTCGACCTGACCTACACACCACTAACCACGTACAACGTACCTATACATATTATATTATACTACTTTAATGCCTGCTGCAGCAACGCGAAACTCCGGGATATTCAAATACACATTGCCGCGTTGATGGGAACCCATACGGCGGCGGCGACGGCGACAAAGAGTCGAAGGAGCCAATATAATAAGTGTACATACATAATAACAACAATAATAATATATGTGTGCAAGTTAAATAATTGATGTATATGATATGCACACACACACACACACACACACACACACGACGTCTATAAAGTACGCGCCAGCGGTAGTCCGGCGGATTTTATTGGCGCGCGGCGATCATAAAAATCAATAGTCTCGCGCGCGATGACGTCCAATACAGTCACAACCGCCGCCGCGAGTATATAATATTATTACAACTATAATACGTCGTCCGTCTGTCCGAGCCCGCGCGCGATCGGGCGGCGGCCTGCGTGCTGTGAGCGTATGGAAATGTGAAGGCTCATTACGGCCCGAAGATTTATCGGCGGTCGGGACGTACCGCGGCCGCCGCGTCAAACCGTTGATTAATTACGACCGGACCATTGTGGCGGCGGCGGCGGCGGTGGTGGCTCTTCTTCCTCTTTTTCACCGCCACCGCCGCATTCTCAGGTCCGATGAAATCCTTTAAAGTATTGTGTGTGTATGTGTGTGTGTGAGAGAGGTTTACCTATATATATATATATGTAAATATATTATATACCCCGTGCAGTGTATGTATAATAATAATATGTATAACGCAACGCTGAAAGAAAACAGCGGATGTTATATTATTACACATATTATAATATGTAGGTGACAATTCAAAAAACCCGACTCCCCCTGACTCTCGGTAAGTCTGTAATCGCGTCGGTGATGGAATTTTTTTTTCGTTTTTTAATGATGTTTGTTATTATAGGTGTAGCGTGTAGAAAACAAAATCACTATTGTTAGGACTGCGCGGATCTCGGTCAATTAAAATGTGAATATTATTTTTATAGTAATGTACCTATCTAATTATTGATTTTATTGGCAAACTTATATTATGTCAACACTTAGACTTTTATTATACTATATTAAATATGATATATTAATTATATTATACGAATGTAATCCCTCGTTATCCGCGAAGGTTGGGTTCCAGCATAATTTCGCGGATAACTGGACTGCTATAGCCGTTATACAGCGTTCGTATAATAGTGATAAAATAAAGTATGAATTATTAAATAAAGGGTTTTTCCAAGTTTCCAACTAAAACAGCGGATGATCGAATCCGTGGTTAAAAAATCGGCAGATAACGAGAGATTATTGTACATTATAAATTATAAAATATTAATATCCTGAAATGTAAAAGATGGCACAACACTTGACGCTAAATATAAAAAAAACAATTTTCATTTATGATAATTTTTGAGACAATATATTATTTTTGACGGGAAAAAATGACACATTTATGCGACCGTTACGATTCGAAAGTCACGTGGATATTTCATTCAATAGTTATATAATAAATAATAATGTAATGGAAAGTGTAATATCTTTATAAAAACCGTTTAAACTTTTAACTACAAAACTACAAAACTACAAAAATGTATACGAATCATGTATGATTCGGTATATCATATATCATCATATATAACCTAGCTAGTATATATAATATATTGTATAGAAAATCTTACCTTGTTGAAAGTAGTTGGCTTTCCGGACGTACACGCACACCAGGGCCATGAGTTGCAACTGCGACAACCGTTGCCTCGTCGACGGCGGCAGGGGTAACAGGTCTCGGAGGTTTGCGATCTCTGCGTTGATCAGATCCCTCCGAAGCTTGCTCGCCCCTTTGGTCGACTTGGTCGCGTCGAACCTACGTACAGACAGAACACGAATATAAGTTAAGCGATGAATATGTATGTAATAATATAATATGTTTTATAAACAATTTTATCCTAAACTTTGGACAGTTATTTTCAGTGTTATATAAAACTTGGATAAACGACTTACAAAGTTTACACTGTAGGTTGGGTTATATAATAGGGTTTTATAAGTAGGTATCAATATGACTTAAACAAAATTGCACATATACTCGGCAAATGCAGATTTTAATAATTTAAACAATAAAATGTATAATAATATCGCATACATCAATAATAAAAATAATCCGATTTGACCTAAATAATAGAGTATAATATATTATAGCAACTACTATAAGTTAAAGAACAACAACAACAATAACTGCAACGATGACACGATTATAGGATAATAATAACGTTATAACTCGCAGTATTATAATACAATAAAAATATAACCACATATCGTCGCAATAAGTACGCCTACGACGTGAAACGACGTCTTAATTAAATCCTCCCCTGACGGCGGCGGCGAGTTCGTAATCTATCGATTGATACCGCACGCGGTCGTTTGTGTATATATTATATTATTATTATATCCCATATAATAGAAGGTATACTACTCGTTTGTATATACCTGTTGAGCCTAAACCATTTAATTTACCATATATACATTTAATATATATATATACACGTTATACGAGCAGTATGTAATATTATGTACATTATCATATCACCGTGGGGCCGGGGCCGGCGGCCGGTATTTTGTGCGAGCTCGTGCGACGACGACGGCGACAGCGGACGTGCAGGTACATTATCCGCGCGACCCACGCGCGCTTGTCCGGGTCTCGACGATATCTCCGAGATTATTATAAATATATAGGCCGTCGACGATTAATAGCGTACGATAACGCGACTTGCGATACGATAATAGATAAGTAATAATATAACACCACTGCAGCAGCCGGCGGCGTCGCGTTTATTGTGAACGGGAAACGGAAAAAAAAAATTCCATCCCGTGGAAAGTTTGCGCGCCAAGACTATCGGGTAGGTAGGTAGGTACCTACCTAGGTATATATTAATACGTGTATGGCGCACGTATTTTTATTGTTATTTCTCCCCCCCCCCTCGTCGGGCATACCGGCGATGGTTTTTTTTTATTAATGTTGTTCGTCCGTCATGTAGAAAAAAAAAAACGCAACAGCCTTAATAATATTACTATATTAATATAGTGTAGTCGTAGTCGCTGCACACGGCCGAATTTGAATATTATAATAATATACACTGTATGAACTCGGCGAGGTCCATTATAATGATTTAAATTACCCCCGATGAAAGGTTGTATATTATAGATTAGTATATTATAATATCAGTCTGCCGTACACAATATCTGTTCGGGCTGCAGAAATATCACGTGACTCGACCGTACCTATATAATATAATACGAGTATACGCGTTTTATAATAATATCATTATCCTATTATAATTTAATACGCATTGCCTATTAAATCGGTCCAAAGGTCATACGGCATGTAACGTCTTAAGCAGAGACCTATTACTCATTTACACTCCACATTTCTACAAACACACACCCTCGTCGTCCGACATCACGGTTTGGTGTGCCCGCCGTGAGACAAAACGCGTCGCGTAGGTAACACTTACAGTGTTTATATACCTAGGTACCAATATATTGTGCAGGTAATATTATTATTATTATTATGTTGTGCACAAAGCTATGTGGTTAAACTTCCGTATGCATAATATAATGATAATATAAACGCTGTGACTTATATTTTTACACCAATAATTGCATATTATTTCTCCACGTAAAATAATATATAGGTACGCCTACGCTGCCAATGTATATTATCATACTTAGTTGGTACAAAGTCGCATAGATATATGCACGAGGCTGCCACTATTATGTACTATATATGACTGTAATAAATTTATTCGAATTAATGTAATATTGCAAATTATCATATTATTTAGGAACATGGAATTTATCGTATTATATTAAGCGCGTTTGGAAATCATTATATATTGTATATTATGTGTGTAGCTTTTGGCTTTTCGTCACAAATTGTTGTTTTTAATTTATTTCTAACATATAATATGATCAGTGAACGCGTTTGCACATAATAATATTATATTAGTATACAACACTTCAGACACGTCATTATAATTTATAAAACCATTTAAATGTAATATAAAATTTTAGTTTCGTTACATTAGAATAAACTGTTGTCACTTGTCAGTCTGTAAACTATATGATGAGCAGTTTTATATAGTACACGCATATATATATATATATATATATATATATATATATATAGCGACTGTGAGGGAAACGCGTTATTTTGAGTTTGCGTATAATATAATATTGTTATGAATACATTATAACCTACATATTATTATTATTATTATTATTATATTATGCAGAAAGCTAAAATACATATATAATATTATAATACTATATAGAGGTGTAGAGGTACCTATATAATATATAATTTTATATTACTGACAAACCGCAATTAAAAAAATAAAAAAATATTGAAAAATCGAAAATCTATCCACCGATGACAGACACGACAATGACGCGCGTTTGTATGTGTGTGTGTGTGTGAGTGTATACACAATAGTACAATACTATACAACTACAGTCGGTTCTTATGTTATATTAGATCCGCGGGTTTGTGGCGACGATAGGTCCGAGTAAAATATCTTACGCGTGTTTTTATATAAATTTTAAATTACGTGCGGACGTCAACGGGGACATCAATAGCGGCGAGCAGCGGCGACCCGTCGTCTTATTATAAATGCTGCTGTCGTCGTCGTCGTGCGGTGTACACTCTCACACGGCAAGAGCAGTGCACGTGAATCATTTTCTCGGCGTGTTATTCGTCATTGTCAATCTCGGGGCCATTGTGAAAAAATGTCGTCGGGGCGAGCACCGCGTCACGCCGCGAATTTCGCCTCGTTATAATAATATTATTATTATCATATCACAACCCGCAACCGCCCGCGACACGGGTATGATATTATTATCGCCATCGTCATCGTGACGTCCTGTCCACGTATGTTATTATGACTCGTATTATTATCATGTTTTGTTCGTTTGTGCGTTATAACAATATTATGCAGGGTGATCAGAAATAAATGGGCTATATGGAAGATTCACACGGTTTTTGTACCACGCGAAGTCCTCGCGGTTTTCGAAAATCAAATTTATTTAAAAAAATAAAATATTCAGATATTATATACCCGACACCCGAAGCCACAAATTATTTTCATCGCAACGACTACGACTGTGTTTGCACAATATTTGAAAAGCAAACAATACGCTTGCATATATTTAAGTGCACTTGTATGACAACTCATCGTGTGTAGGTACACACATTTATTTACTTGAATACGGGATATACGCCGACTTGCACTAGGCATGGTTTTGGGTATAGGACATAGGTACCTACTACTACCTACTCGTACATATAATATTATATAGGTAATATATGTAATATGAAATTCCGATTGCTGTGCAGCAGCGTGTTTCCCACGGCCACTCGATCACACGCCGAATATTCGACGACTCGCGGGGCAATATTATGTAGTAAATATATTCTATATTGGAATTATCACGTAGGTATATATATATCTATTATAGTAGCTGGTTGTAGTATATCCTTCGTAGTATGTTTGCATTTATAGGTGCGTGTATACATATTATATATGTATAATAATGTATGTAAGTATATAATATTCGACGACGCCCGTAAATATGACGCGACTAGCCGTATTACGGGTGTATATATATATATATATATAAAATATATACGTACACCTTATATATACGGCAGCAGTGCTGGCTATACATGGCCCTGGGGGCGAACGGAACAGTGGGAAATCATCGTCGGGCTACTGTGTATAGTAGGTATGTATAAAAATGTGTTAAGTGTTGAACCGTATAAATAGTCATTTTGCCCCAGTGTATATGTGTATATTTATCATAATATGTATACGTTATTATTATGTATTTCAACATCGTTTACGTTGTTCTAACGTGTATATTATTATTACCTATATACATGTATATAGGTACTGTACAGTTGTTTTCTACCATTTTCAAACGTGAAAAGTGCCTCATGACACTATATATATATTTTCATATGCATATATATACACTCATACCTATAAATATAAATACCTACGTATATAATAATATGAAATGTAATCCACGTTTTAAGTATAATATGAGTACATACCAGCTAATACGATCTACTCATTCGGACTTATTAAATACGCATCCGTATATATAGGTATGCGTAATAATCACGATAATAATAGTAATATGGCCTGCGAGGTAAGTTTCATGCAAATATCAAATGACTCATTCGAGAAGTATGCACCGCATATAATATACTAGATTATGAATTTTGATTATGAATGTGCGGTACCTATTTACGGCATAAAAATAAATTGCTTTACAACTCGTTGATGTATTCGTCTTTTCTTTCTAGTATAATGAACCAGCCAAGAAAAAATAATCGTCACATGTCATATTATCTTTAATATTCGCCCGGACCACGGAGTCGGGACATGTTATTAAATAGTTTATAACGCGGTAAAGACTTTAACGCTGGGACATAGACGATATTGTTGATGTGTCATGATGGACAGGGGGACAGCCTTTATTGATATTATAATAATATATTGCTAGTTTTAATAATACAATCAGATATTGTTGTTTAGGAATGATATGGGATAAAGAAATTGTTGTCAAATAGGCAAGTTAAAATTTAACACCATTATTAGCATACAATCTGTAATTTATTTAGGTGCATTGGTATACCTAGGTATATATGTTTTGATTAATATCCGAGAAAATGACGGCACCGACACCGGTATCAAACGATATTGTGATTTCCCATGGTAAACCGCAAGACGGGAGTCGGGAATGCGGCTGTCATCATTATATTACGATACGTCAACATGATTTAAAAAAATAGCTGCGACCATTCTATACACAGAAGTTAATCAAATTATGTAAACATAAATAAACTGGAAAATAATATTAAAATACATTTTCTTCTTCATTTATATTTTTATTTGTTCGAGAATGATTTATTATTATGTTGACCGAATTCGAAAAAAAAAACAATATTTATGCGTTCAGTTACACGTAATAAAACATTTTAAAACTCGTGTATGTGACGATAAAAAAATTACATGTCAACATACATTACGATCCGCTACGGCGACCATGACGTTTTCATATAGTTTTAGTACCCGTGTATAATATATACAATATACATGTTATACTATTTTATTATATGAGATTCACAATAATAATATTAATGAATCACGTGTCACCTCATTTGTATTCTTGGTGCGAGACTATAATGAATTATTATTTACATAATTAATGCGTTTAAATAATATAGTATAGTAATTTTTCCATAGTTTGATAATTTCATAAATCTCTTTATGAATATAAATAACGTCCTAATCCATGTTGTCTAGAGTAGTATAAACAATTAAATATACTTTTCAATAAAATACAATATACCTAATAGATTTGGTCATTGACCGCGTCGCACGCGCTTATTGATTAATTATTAAATATTATTTTTTTTTTTTTTACATTTTATCTGATATTATAAAAAGTAATAATTAGCATATTATGCCTATCCATTATTATTAGATTTTGGTTAAATTATGGTATTGGATGTAAGTACCTATTTACAGGGTAATTAAATATGGAAACTCACCCTCTTTTTTACTTAAATAATTAATATATTCAAATTCTGAATTTTGTAATTATTAAGTATAGTACTTTGACGAAAAGAAACCATTGTTTCAAACACTACTATTTTTATATGATATATAAGTAGTGTCCTGTGTCGATACAAATTTATTTTTTTTTCAGATGAAAGATAAAACGTTTGAATATGATTTGAATAATACATATAAATTCTTAAAAAAATCTTAAAAAAATCTTTTACTCGACAGTTTATGGTAAAAACTGTGGTTTTTATTTAAAAACAATAAGATTGTATTGCCATAGTAATTTCCTTATATACCTAATGTTATTATTATATAAAAATCTAAATATCGGATAGTACTGAAAATTTGTTCTTTAAGTAAGTTGTACCTACATATTAAAAAGAGTACAATTTTTTTCTAGAATCATATCGTCCCCGTTCATGCAAAGTACACTAAGTCCAAAAATCGACTTAGAAATTTGTATTTTAACAATAATAATAAGAACTATAAATTTCACAGTGTCATATTATTTACTACTACTCATAAACAGCTACTTCCCTTAAGGGAAACTCAATTAAAAAAAGAAAGAAAAAAATTTGGTTACATATGGTATACATTTAAAGTTTGAAAAAATTGCAAAAGCTGATTCATGTTTTTGGACTTGGTGTGTTTTGCATGAACGGGGACGATATTAACTTTTAACTATGCCAATCAATTAATCGTATAATACATTGAGCTTAATTGATTATAATAATATTTTGTTTAATAAATCAACGTAATTCATCCCTGGCCTTTTATGTAATAGACACGCGGCACTTATATATTGGGCGGGTCCATTTTCCTCCAAAGACGAGATACCGTTTCCCTCCACTGTCCATTTTCCTCCAAATTATTTTAGACAGTAATTTTGTCTATTTTCCTCCAATATTTTAGCTAGTGTTGTAGTATTTCGTTCTGTCTTATAAATATATAGAGTAAAGCTAGGATCACATTTTGCGCTTATCAGTTGATGATTACACTCTGGTATCGGCTATCTATATCAGCTATCGATTAAAGATTCGCACATATAACGTGTATATACGGCATATACGTATATACTTATTTATGTTATATTGTGTATCAGTTGTCACTTATTATTATGATTACACATAAAACGTTTGTTAATTCGTGATGGTTACAAATATTTTTTAGCATATGAGTTTAAATCTGAATTATCACGTTGGCGATGTTGTTTGACTACTTGTCAATCAGTTATATTATACACTAATAAGACTGATGAAATAGTAGCCCATGAATTACACAAAAATGTACATCCAAATCATTTGCCATCACCAAAAAAATAAATCGATTTTTTTTGCTTTGCATAAATTATTTGTATTAACTATTTCATTATTTATTGGAGGAAAATGGACAGTGGAGGAAAACGGTATCTCGTTTTTGGAGGAAAATGGCTACGGCCTATATATTTATACTTATAATGTATAGTGTATAAATGTCTATACTGTATTCGTAGCACTTATTTGAATTACGAACGTTATAATGTAATAAAGATAGTCGAGTCGCGATAAATTGTACCTCAGTACCCAATTCGAAATCCTTCGTAATACTGGAATTTTTTTCTTGCCCCTGAAGTGTTTTTTTGAGTTGTTTTTCCATTTGCATTTAAGGTATTATAACTATCGAATAAATAAATTGAGGTATGGACTGTACCTATATACCTACTTTTAGAGCTCAATCGAACAAAATCCAGTAATGATTGTACCGATGATGTCCGATAGGTAGGTGCAGGTAGGTCCCGCGTTGAAGCGTATTATTATAGCTCGGGTAAATCATAATACCCATAGTACCTATTATAATAATATGGATATATTTCAAGACCTCGCTGTGCGGCCTCTCCCCCGCGGGACGAGGGGAAACCCGACGGGCCATGACTGTTCAGAGGTGGACACGGCGTGTACACCTATATAATATAATATATAATAATAACGACGAGTGCGGGTAATATACGTGTGGCCGGCCAGAGATTTACACGGATATGTACGCGAATACGAGTTGAGATAACGCGGTTGTGATGTATAGATACAGGAGATATATATATATTTTTATATGCGATATATGTTGAGTGATACCGATACATATATATATATATATTTATATGGTTAATAATACCGAGGAAACGGCACAGCGACGGGGCGAACAAAAATAAGAAAAAGAAAAAGAAAGCAGGCGAATATATATAAGTGCTCGCGCGTATTACTTTGTCGTCTGATTTAACGCCTTGTAATATATGTATATTTATATATATAGCCGCTGAAATGACCATCGGAGCACCTGAGACGACGACGACGTGATGGCTGTAGGTATATAAATAAAAGTATTTATATTATATATTTTCGCGTTATAAAACCGGAGAACGGCGCGCGTATTGTAATAAACGTCCCGCGCGTATAATTTAATGGCACACCGGACGAAATTAAAGGAGCTTTAGCAAGACAAACGACGTGTAAAAGTCACCTCCGTATATATATATATATACACTGTATATAGGTACCTATATATTATGTATATTTTATGTATTATAAACGGGCAGGCGCTGATGCGTCAGATATATATTATATACATATAGTATAGGTATATAATATAATAATTTAATATACAACGTCGACGTGCGCAGTACACGAGCAATATAATAACCACGATAATGTACAATATTGTAATATTCAGCCGAGTAAATTTCATACCTACTTCTTCTTCTCATATATTATATACCGCAGGTAGGTACAGTACCCGCGCACTTCACATCACACAAAAGTGTAATAATATAATGCGTGTATATATAGGTGCGATTATATTATTATTTAATAATATGCACATTGTACACGACGACGGTCGCACTGCACAAGCGCAGAATGATAATATGATATAATATTATAATGTATAGGTATAATAATAATAATAATAATGTGTGCGTTCTCGTCGACGTGCGCGCGCCGCCCGTCCGTTGATTTGTAAACGCGGATTATATAGAACTATATAGCCCGATCGGGCTTGTTTATGTGACACAGCCGATTGAAAGATTAAACTATGGGGCTCGGGTGCGATAACGATATATACGTATATATATATACGCGTGTATTATATAATATACGATATAGGTACCAGATTCCCCCTGTCGGTTCCACGTGCATGATAATAATAATAATAATAATATAGTGGCGAGACGGTGACCACGTTTGATTTACGCGTGTTTTGGCGCCCTGGCGAAGTATTATCGGACGACGCCACAGCATCATTGGATGACGACTCCTGCGGCGACGAGAAGAAGGGACTGAAAACATTTTTGGAAAAAAAATAATGTGCTACCATTTGATATAAATTATATCCTCTGGAAGAAAAATTATTGAAGAATCATAGGTTTTTGTCAATAAATAGGTACTTATATAACCACGACAAGGAAAACCTTACGAAAAATCGGTCACATATACCTACATTTTATCGTGTATCCAGCCCAAAAACAAATATTCATGTTAAAAAAGTACCATGCTACGAGAGATTTTTCTTCCGTGAAGTAAATTGAGGAATCATAGATATTATTAGGTGTTTGGATATATCGGAAAATACTACTGTATGCTAAATTTTGTTAGGAATTTAATTTAGTTTTTTTTTTAATCGTTGATTTGCGTTTCTATGGACACATACATAATATTATTGTAATATTAGGTTTATACTTTATGCAAATGTGAGGTCATTTACATTTTCAGTACCCTCGCATGACGTCACATTATACTCATAACAAAGATCACGGCAATCTATTATTGATACATATTATAGTTTTAATGTAGGTAGAACATAAAAAAATCAAGGATAACTGTCAGATAATATTAGTTATAATCTCGTATCAAAACACCAATAAAACAGTGTTAGATACATCTAAATTACGAGAGGTTAAGATACGAAAACATATAAGCTGATACTTGCACTCATTATGCGCATGAGCCGTCTCTATTAACAAAATATTAAATCCCATTTATCTTGGAGTGTTTAGCACCCCCAAAAAAATTTCTTTGGGGGCTGTAGCTCATCTCTTCTCTCTGTCTTATACAAGTGTATAACATAGTAAATTAGCTATCAAGAGATCCGTTTATAGTTTCGGAGACGACCAATGTCTGTGCATAGGGTCCTCTCATGATGGTTAAACTATTATTGTTATAAGTTGAAAATTTCGTAACAAATCACCTTCAGATTATATTCGATTCTATAGACATAATATATCATAGTGCGGCGCTCGCGTAAGTCGTTTACCGTGTTTATTTTTCCTGTCAAACGAGACCGATGTCCATCCGTCTACAGTTGTCGGGGTCCAGTGCGCGTGAAATAAACTGGTAAAAAACATCGATATGCGTGCAGACGACGGTCGGTCACTGACGAGAGAGAGAAAGAATATATAGACAGCACATCAGCAACGTTTCCACTATAGGTATACAATATTATTATCATCGTTATAAACTTATAACTATTATGATATATATCGGTCTTAACACTTTGTCACTCCGACAGCCGAAGTGCAAAAAATTTGATCATTATTGCGGCTTCCAATTTCATCATAATATTATGGACCCTGCGATTTAATTTTGAATAACTCCGAATAAAATAAACGAGTATTGTAATTTATAGTAATATATTGTTGAAACGTTTTCTTTAATCAATTTTTTGTTTACAAACATCTGCAAAAATCTTGTTATACTTTGGTCGTAAAATGCAAGTGCACATTTTTCTACGCTGCAACAAAATATAGGTGTACACCTAATGTTATGTCTGTCGTAATGTATGAATCATCCGCGGTGTTAAAATTTTGAACATTCTCGTGATCATTATTGTAATTTATTTTATGTTATATTTTGGTGTTGTATGATAAATAATAATATATTATTTTTATTAGAACTATAATATCTATTCAAAGTCAATTCTATTCAAATAATCGCATAATTAGTTTTATATATTATTATGGAAAAATATTAATATTTATATTATATAAAAATTATATTATAATATCTACTCCACTCTACAGAATAATAATCGTGTAAGCTTGATCAATGCTATATTATTACTAATCGTTTCATCGTCTCACCTATATCGTCTTATTCGTCTTATTAAGTTTGATATAAGTCGAAGACTGAAACATTTTTACTGCTCCAAAACACGATAACAAGACGCGGAAGAAAACCTCGCATTGTAGTAAAACCAATATACACACTATCGCTTATATCGGAATCTAAAAAATACATAAACATATATTATGTTATAGATGTATTTTATAAACCTCTCATTAAGCAAACGTTGAATAAAGCTATTACTGAAAGTATAATAATAATTATTGTTCTGTTCCATGCAAAAATATAAAATTTAAAACCCATGTGAAACACGTAAGTATAAACATAAAATACTGACAGTCGACGGACATGAGTTTGCGCGCCGGCTTCGGGCAATTCGTCTTTGCGATCACGCAGACCTATTAACGAGGATAATGCACGGGCATATCATACCATTTGTGTGAAATCGCTTTCAGAGATTTATTTGATTTTTGAAAAAAAAAAGTTAAAAATACTATGTTTACATATTATTATTATCTAGGTACGTGCCGAAAATACGCGTTTTATCACGTTGTATACTCTATGGACTTTCAAAAGTCATAAGAAATAAAAACATCATATTAAAATCATAATTATTTTGATCTCTCTGTATTGACACATTTTTAAGGTCATAATTCGTATTGCATAATATCATACACATTATTATAGCTATACATCATAAACGTATACGGAGGACTTATTATAGAGGTTTACTTGAAATAATTATAGCCTATAGGTATATACATAATACGAAGATATCGGTGTAAATTATATGTCATATACACGGTTGTTATTATATGCAAAAATGGAAATATTGAGTAGGTATGTTAAATATTAACGCAAGTTCCTGTTGACTCCTTACGATAAATTTATTCTTTGGCTATATTATTATTATCGTTAAAATGATGCATGTAAATGTATATAGGTATTATAATATATTGCTACTCATCGCGAAAGTGTATACATATATATATATATATATATATATATATATATATTATATAATGATACGAAAATAATATCGGGTTGTAATTACTATTAATAACACATTACCATCATGCACAGAACGTATGGATTGCAGTAGAAAAAATACTTGAGTATACCACAATGTAAGATGTTATTGGCTATACGAAATTATAATATTATTATAATGTGTATTCATTCCGATGGAAATAACCGACGATTTTCATAACATGAGCCAATATAGTATTGTTAACAGTGCAACGTGCGGGCGCCGGAGGAAATATTATTATTATTTGTGATAATTGAAGTCATGGTTTTAAAAAATGCAATTATGAGTGCATTTATTGCACTGCATATTATTTTGATTTTAGGTATCGATAATTAAATACAAATTTACAACACCGTTTTTGGCTTAATACAAATATAGTTCGAACTAGAGACTTTAGTAAAAATCAATGTCACATCATTATATTATACGGACTCACATAACATAATATAATTTCGAAGAGTGAAAATTAATGGTGTTCGTCCTAGTGCTCCGATAGAAATATTGTACAATCTATAAACGACGAATTATAGAGCATTAAGAGACTGTCAGCGCACTATTTGTTTTCTCTCTCTGGCTCACGCGCAACATAGACAAAATGCATTTACGCAAAATAATTTTTTCTATGTGTTTAAGTAATTTTAGAGTAAAGTCACCCATGACAAAAAAGATAGAGAATAATACTTTTGAGGGAATGACATATCGATTTGTCTAAATAATGTCTCAAAACAATTTAAACATCATTTAAATTTACAACTATTTTTTATTTATTTGAAAGTCAAATAATAATAAAATATAAAATC
>NC_042495.1:3330815-3354758 GCF_005508785.2 Acyrthosiphon pisum | reverse complement strand
TCTATCTTTTTTGTGTTAGGTGACTTTACTCTAAGATTACTTAAACGCATAGAAAAAATTATTTTTCGTAAATGCTTTTTGTCTATGTTGCGCGTGGGCCAGAGAGAGAAAACGAATAGTGAGCTGACATCCTCTTAAAACAACTATTACCTACTTATTTCCGTGAATACTAAACGATATCTGCAAATAATGGTCAAGACAGGCTCGTTGGTATGAAGGGCGATTGTCGAACGATATAATATAATATTATTATAATTGCCATTCTGGGGTCGTAGAATGACAAGGAATATTAGAGAAACCGTATCTACGTAGTATGGCGTGTACACTTGCAGTAAAGCATGCAGAAGTATATACCGGAGAAGGAAATGAACAATATCGGAGATGAAACAATATATGCCTATAAGAGACAGAGCAAATAAGAAACTTCTTACAATAATACAATCACGTAGAAATTAGCATACCTTTATTAAATTCGAAAAGAAATATTTGCCTTGTACAATTTTTAAGCGCTGCACAGGCCGCACAAGGCAGCTAAATGATGTTATTCGATGCCCCTTTCGGTGTTTATTAACGTTATTGTAATATAAGCTGTACAACTCTGCCGCTTGACTTTGAATCATTGCCCCCTCAATAGTATTTATATATCTCTTCTATTCCAGGATTATAAGTATACGTATTAGTGCTTTTATTAAATACACAGTGGCGTGCTCGGGAATATTTAATTGGTGGGGGGGGGGGTATTGATTTGTTCTAATTAATAATACATTTAAACGAATTGTATAGTGATGACCCACCAGACACAAATAAGGGGATTTATCGGTCAAGAGGGGGTGGGTATAACCGATTACATCCCCGCCAGGGGATGCCATTGCAGCTTATTCATGTAATATATATTATACTTGACTGCGAACTTGCTGTTCAAACATAATATATTTTTCGCTATCGACATAATATGAAAGCACATACCACCGTCGGTACGCGGACTTATTATACCTAACATACGATACTGTTAGCAATGTATCCGTCGCGTTAACGACGGAATTCGATAATATTCCAACTACGTAACTATTATTCCGAGTATAACATAATATAACTACAATTCGTGTGAGTATATATAATAGTAACGGATCGTAGTATTTTTTCTCCCCTATAACGCACTATACGCATAGGTATATAACTGCGAAGCGGAGGTTCTTATGTTGAGATGTTCTGAAAAAAAAGTCCTGCGCACAGGACGTGTACCACGTCGAGATGAGGTCCGTGTGCACATCGAACAATCCGTGTTTATGTAAAAAAAATGTGAAGAAAAAAATATATCGTACGCGTACAATTTATCAATGTCGTTGCCATTAGGCCGCGCGCGGTAGACTTGGCGTGCACAAAGTAAGTGACGTGTTTCTTGTTTTGATTAATTTTTTCACCGGACCTAGTTTAACGGTCTACGCGGTGTGGTGAAAAAATAAACAACTTCTTATCGGTTTAGCGCACTTAAATTATTACATATAGGTACCAAGCCGATGCATAGTGTTCGTCTACTTATATAAATACTATATATTATATGCCACGAATAACAAATACTTGTTAAAATATTGTTTATTTTATTCCAATTCAGTTTCTTGTCCGTCGGAAAAGGTCAAGTACATGGGTATATACACATACGATATATACGTGTGACGGGTTCACCGCGGATGAAACACATATTTTGCGCCTCGCCCTATTATATTATAGGTATACATATAATATAAGAAAATCGAAATGAATTTATTCTTCAATTTAATTGTGTACCGCCAGTTACAAAATATATAATATTACCTACGTGTATATATATAAACTATATCGTATATCTATATATACGCACCTCCTGCTGCAGTATACCGCGGTATATATTACGATTTACAGGTGGTCATCTACCTATCTATATGTATTCTATATACGAGTGTTTTTGTGCGCATACACCACGTTAATATCACAATAATATGTATATAGGACCACTCGGTGTGATGTCGGTTAGACTGGCCGTCTGTCCGTGTCAGTCTACACGGCCGGTGTAATATTCTTTGAATCGCAGCCAAATCACCGTAAAAACGTAATGGGAAAAATCACGTATACGTATATAATGTATATTCTGTCTACATTGTGTCATTTAGGTAAAATATACTCAATAAGCAGTTTAATATACCCACAACTATATATCGCGGTTACAACCGCGTTTGTGTACCTAGGACCTAGGTACCTATAATAGGCAGTTAGTATTATTACCGTTTAATTTATGGATCGCCACTTCGTATGTTTTAAATTCGCGGTGTAAATCGTCAATAATGGATTGATATTATTATTATTATTACTTATATTATATTTTTATCGACGATACTGTTCGATAAAAAAGTCGGTTTCACAACCGACGACATAATATTTTTTATTATACATCATTAAGTATTTAAACGAATAACGATGCGATCATTATTAATTATTCGCATCCTTACCGTCGCCGTTATTTCGCGATAACGATTATAATATATTATAGTAATTTGCAATAGGTAATATTGTTCTAAAAAACAATTTGTAATCTTTCTTTGACCAAATAAATTATTATTATTATTTTTATCAACACGTTTATACATAGGTACTGGATGGTAAGTTACTATATACTGCAGGCCAGTCATCGGAGGGATAACTTAACGAATCATATTTAAAAGTGCATACCTATTACCTATTCCTATGTACTTATAGTACTTATACTCCTACCTACCTACCTACCTACATTAAAATATAATAATATATGAATCGAATTTATTTTTAATGTAGGTTTATATGTCGGTCATTTTATTTATCATCCGTTAATAGCTATTACAATTATGTTTAAATGTTCCAATGATTAGTGTTTTTTTTTTAAACCTCATACACGTGAAATTATCGATTTAACGATCAATTTGGTTTTAATTAAACTATAATATACGAATCGGTCCGCGCGATCTATCATATACGAAATAGATTCTATACATGTGCGTAATAATACGTAAAACACTGGTATTATGTTAACATAATATAATATAATGGCGAAATGCCGATATAATGTAAGAACAAACTATAAATAATCCGTTCTATACTGGCATATCATTAAACGAAAATGTGCGATGATGTGTATGGTTCACTTTTTAATAATTCCTAGATGCAGATTTACTACTTCACAAACTCGTATTCGTCAGACATGATATTATTATGTTTAACGATTAATCGTTGTATGTTTAGTTTAGGTCGGTGATTTTATTATTAATACTGATTGAATTTATATTTAATTTTAGCGTTTTCCCCTCCGTCGCTTAATCGATTAATATAATATAAGAGCTGAACACATCCACTGCGTTTAATCAATAATTTTACATAATATATTTGATCGTTGAACGAGCTAATCGAGTTTCAAACTTCATAATGTTGAACGCATATTATAGGCTGCAGGTATAGGTATATTCGATTAAATAAAAAATAAATATAATAATGAAAAGAACTATACCAGGTTATTGGTCGTAATCTATTCGGAGTAAAATTAAAATAAATCAATATTCTTCTCGTATATATCGCCACTCGATAATTTTTTTAGCGTCCAATGCGCCGATGAATAATAATATCTCAGCGCTCAGACACACATACATTGCGCTAAATATATTATTACCGTTACGCATTTATCTCGCTATGCCGACACATTTAAATGGTAATAATATTCACACGCACATTCACGAACGTCCTCCGATATTCTTTAAAGTTGAGATATCAATAATATAAATTATAATAAATAAAAGAATTTCTTTCGCAAAGTACGGTCGAATTCCGATGAGCGTGCCAGCTCGGAGATCGTTTTATGTAATATATAATAATAATATAATATTCACCTTATAATAATATTGTACTATTATTGCTGTTGTGAAATTCTTTTGTACATCATCATATAATATTATAATGCAATATCCACTTTTATACTCAAGTTCTATATTGTGAGCGACGAGTACATCATAATAATATTATATTATATAGAGTACCTAAGTATTGAATGTACATATATATATATTATATACATGGTATGATGCGATGAGAAAAACAAAAAAATAAAATCATTTGGCTAGTCACAATCGTTTTATTAAAACAGTTATTGTTGGATGACAAAATAAAAAAACAAAAAACGTTGGACGTGAAGTGCGATGGGGTGCAAATGAAAGGAATATCACCACAATCGTAACTATATATATATATTATATAATATACCTACTATAATAATATGCTAGGTATAAGACAATTATACACTGACGAGTTGGAACGAAAAAAAAACGACTGTCTAAAATATAAAAAAAAAACAATTAATTCTGTTTGGTTTCGCGCGCTAGCCAGCGCACACACGTCGCGTCTATAATAATATTATTATTATATTTAGGTACGGCTGTGGCTGTTCAATACGCGTGCGCGTCACACGGAGACGGAGACAGCGAGACTGTACGTCTCTGATAAATGGTGGTGAAGAGACTCGGCCGGACTGAATGGCGAGAGAGAGAGAGAGAGAGAGAGAGAGAGAGAGAGAGGTCTTGACAGCCGCGGTACACACAGAATGATGAGGACGACGACGACGACCAAGACGACCAAGACTACGACTGGTCTGTGTGACTGTGTATATAATATATATTCAATATAATATTATACCTACATAATTTGAGTATATATATATTATTATTATAATATAGTAGTGGATGTGTACGGAGGTGGCGGCGGCGGAAGACCCGCCGTGTAAAAAAATAAATAATGCGAGAGGAGAATGATAAAAAATTAAATAACTCTGACAGACGTACGCCTCGCGTTTCAATACGCGTCATATACGCATACACACGTCTATATATTATTATTATATAGGTTTCTCCTAGGTATATATTATATATAGGTATCTGTGGTACGCGACCGCTTACGACGTGTGGTATAAATCAAATGGTCTAATTATTATTTCTCTGTCCGTTATATGCCCGCGTATTATAATATGTATATGTGTGTGGAAGAGGTTTTTTTCCATAAGATTCTCATATTGTTTTTTTTTATATGCCGCCCGCACTCTGATTTCTCCGCGTTTTATGTACGAGATACGCACTAGAGTGTGTACCTGCCTACCTATATATATATATGTGTGTCTGTGTACATATGAATGATATAATATATTATGTACAATGTTTATACGCGTGTAGAATGATTTGTCACCACGCGCATTAAACGCGCCTATATGTACCGCCGGCATGTGTAATACAATCATATATAATGAATAGGTATATAATATTATCATGGTGCACGGGGTAGGTACAAAATAAATATTATATAGGTATAATATATTATTATGTTTATTATAGATGATAATAATAATAATAATAATAATAATAAATATAGACGTCGCGTTTCAGATCGACTTTGAATTTGAGAATAATAATAATATAGTCGGGTACTAGCTATTGGTATAATATATTTTATTGTACTACCTATATTATATAGGTACGATTAGCTGTTTGTACGCATGTCGTATTTTGTTTGACTATTATAAAAATAATTGTACACCCATCGCGCTCTCGGAATAATATATAATATTATATGTATCAGATTAAATAATAATTGTTAACAGGACCCATTAATTCCGATTCTCCCCCCGTGCCCCGGTCACCCCTACGCGCGGCAACTAATTGAACCTAAGTCTATATACAAACGCCGAAACCATTTTTTTATTTCACAATATTATTATATTAATAGTTTGTGTTATATACATATACATATTATATATTATACGCGTCTAACGCGTCCTATAGATAATAGTAGACTACGCCCTCGACCGCAGCGCCATACGACGCGCAGTGTGTTTCCGTCAATAATTACTTAACTGCGGACTGCATTATAATACGATGTATGTAGTATGTACATATATGTATATTATGTATACAATACGCGTTTAGAGTGTATATTATCTTATAATCGTATCTGTTTTCGATGTAACAAAAAAAAAAAAATCGAAAATTAAACGTTCGTATAATAATAATAATATATTTGATTTTGGAGATTCGTATACATAAACTGCAACAGCATAACATATATATATAAATATTATTATTATTATTATTATTACGTTGTTTGTTCCGAAATTTCACACGATGAACCCGTTTATGATATGAATTGTAAAACTCGACGCGCGCGCGCAATACCATTATAGTACGATGTGGAAGCTTTTTACCGTGAAAATATATGGCGCGCGCAACGATTATCGCTCGTGTGAATGATTTTGTTTCGTTTTGCAAAGAAATCACGTATATCATTGTGTGTATGACTTTTTTATCATATTATTCACATTATTATTATTATTATTATTATTTACACGACACTATCGCGCGGAGATGCCTATCAAAAGTCACGTTAAAATGTCGACCGAGCGAATAAAACTTACATGACTTTTAACTACTACCATTGATCGCGCGTAGTGCGGAGGTCCGCGAGGTAGGACGTATTGTTGTATTGTACTTCTATTGTTGTTATTATTTATTCGTACAAAATAATAATATCGTATCCCGCGCGATAATATCGCCGATCGCATAATATTATTATAATATAGGACCGTGAATTACAATCGATATAACGCCTCGTGTTGAACACTGCAGCTATAATATAATAATATAATAATATAATAATATTATGTGTGTACTCGGCGAATTCCATCGCAGGTCGTAATTTCTACACTGAACATCTATAATAGCGTAATAACCGCGTGTACACGCACGTTTTGAAAACGATATTATATATATATATATTATAATATTATTATTATTATATACGTAAAATCCGATACTTGGTCGAATGCGTTTTTCGCATCCAATCGCTTTGGACATAATAATTTATAGTATTGACCGTCATCGTTGAGGGGAAAAAAAACGTAAACACAACATAAAATATATAAGAAATAAAAATGTATTTCTCGTTTTGCAAATCGTTTGCGTCCTACTTTTGAAAAATACACGCACTGCGCAGACCAAACGTCGCTGCGGTGGCGTATACTCGCGGGTAAACGCCCAACTAGGATACAACGATAATATAACTATTTGAAAGAAAAAAATTGCCAATACTGTTATCGTATAAAAATAGCAGGTATACAATTAATAGTTTTAAATTATGACTCTATCACTGGAGCTGCGGAGGCTATTCAATTATTATTATCCGACCACATAACTCAAGACATCCAAGGTTATAGTGTGACATTACAAAGTTCTACCAATGATACCTATATAATATATTAAGATAAAACGATTCGTCATTACCGCGGTATGCCGGTATACCGTACATTATAATACCATCATGAAATTTTGCAGTTCCGATACCGTGTGGGCCACAAAATTTGACAGGCAAAATATCTATAATGACTATAGTATATGTAAAGGACGACGATGCGATAAAGTCGAAAATTGGGTAAAACTTAAGTGCATCGCATCTCAATACCACTGCGCAGGTGATCGGCGAAAATACGCGCTTGAGCGCATATATTATTATAAAGAGAAAGCTCGGGCGACACGTTCTCCCTCCACCCCCTCACCGTACACGACGACCGTCGGATTTAGGCCAATTATTATATTATTTATGAAACGCGCTGCAGCAGCAGTCTTCTTCTTCTTATTCTTCGGTTTCTCACGGTGATTTTTATCACTGCACAAGTCTTATTCTTTCCCTCTCGCGACCCGATCGTTCTTTTTTCTCTGTCCATCGCTCCTACATACCCGCGCGCGCGCGATCTAGATGGTTCGTGAGTTACCACAACCGGTAACGCATCGTCGTGAATGTACCTATATATATATATGTGTGTGCTCGTATTTATTATTACCACGGTCGTATACCTATGCGCGATTTACGTGCTTTTATTTTTACAATTTGGACCGAACCTATATACCATATTATACCACATAGCATGATTGTCGTGTACGTGTGAATTGCGTAGCTTTAAAGAAAATTGCTTTAAATAAACATATTTTATGCCTCACCGCGTGTAGTAAGTATATAGTATAATCTCACGGCTAAAATATGTGCGGTGTGAAGATCAGTCATTCACTAAAAATATGAAGTTTTAAATTAAAATGGAATTGTGTTAATGTAGATTAGCCATTACATATTATAGTGTTTCACATAGATATATTATACCTATAATATATACTTTCACCATAGATTATTTATTTATTTATAATGTACACGGGTTTGACTATAATATTGAATGCGAGAAATGTTAGTTACAACCTGCAGTAATTAAAGTATTTATAAGTAGTTGAAACTAAATGAATAGTTAACAACAATAATATATTAGTTATAGAAATAAATTATGCAGTTAACAGTAGTTGATGTGACTTTTAAAATGACAAAGTAGGTATATGTACGTCATACATAGTATTTTCTCGATACCGCGATTGATTCGTTTGCTGTAAGTACCTACAATACAATATATTCTAAAATTATACGATTTGAATATCTTTAGGTTCACTGAAAATCTAAGGGTGGTCATAGGTTGAGACACGGGGGAACGTATCGTCGACTAGACGGATGTCGTATATTTTCTGAATGTTATATAATACAAAGAACTCACATTGTGCGTATACAAAAACAATATTATTATCGTTCGATTATATTATTACGTAATAATAATTTGATTTAGCCGAATATCCCGGATTTATCATATTATCGCGGGAGAATTAATAAAATATTTAATAATAATATGTAGAAAAAACATAATCTCGGTAACCTCGGTCTGACATGAAACGATGACCGTGGAGTGGACTGAGGAGAAGGGGTTGCGGTGACTGATGGGTTTTGGTCTTAGGCTATTCTCACGGCGGTGGCGACGACAAGTTTTTTGGGCATCGCGTGTGTACCTACCCGGTGATTTCGTTTATAATATTAATATTATATACGAACACATATCGGCCACACGGTCGCTCCCCGCGAGAGCCGTGTGAACAAAAATAAATATAATATATATAACACACACACACACACACACACAAATCGGCACGCCATCCATCGGCTACTGGTTTGCCACTAGTTTTTTTTTTTCAAAACGCGTATCAGACGGTTATGTGCTCAGTATGTATATGTATGTAGTTTATAACTATTTTTTTTTGTCAGTCTTTATTATATTTAGACGAACGTCAGGGCGCGAGAGTGACGTTTAAAAGTATTTATTGTGTATCGCGCTTTTATATTTTTTATTATGTTATGCGGGTGGAGTGAGTGAGAGAGAGCGAGAGAGAGAGAGAGAGAGAGAGACACACACAGACGGACAGGCAGACAGAGACGGACAGACAGACGGAGATGGAATGAAAGAAATAGATAGAAAAATACGATTTAATCGTTCGGGAGATTTCACCTAGCAGTCTATATAGTCGTAGTATCGCCTAGTAGTGCAGGTGGTTGCGGGAAGAGGAGAGAACATTTAAGGCACCAACACAAAAGAGGCCTAGTCATCCCGCGAGACGACTGCGCGGCGACGGCCGGTCGAGTGCCTTCGCGTCTTCGGGCTCTGACGAAATAATCAGTTCGGTTCTTTACAAATGGAAAAATAATCTTAATATACGCACATACACAAACACAATAAATGTGTATATATGTGTGTGTGTGTGTGTGTGTATGAGATAAAAAGAAGCGTTTCTACCGTGTGAAAAGCCGCCTACGATGTCCGAAATCTTAATACATTTAAGGTCTATATACATATATAATAATATATATAACGGGTGTCTAAATCGTTTTTTAATTGTGCTCTGCAGGTAACGACTCTATCGTTACGCGGTGAAAATTCAGATAGCTCTACAAAACGGGTTTGACAAACCGAATTGGGTCTTTATATGAATAAAAAGTCGATACATGCCACTGATTTTTTTTTTTAATAAAGAACGCGGATCCGAACAACTTTATCGTTTGTGATTTTATTGTATTCGAAACCTTAACGGTTTTAACATTCAAACACAAAGAAGATTTAAGAAATCTAGAGTAACATAAATTTCAAAAAACAATTTATTCAAAGTTGTTTTGAGACCGAATTTTAGGAATTAAAATAATTTTATGTTTAAGACTTAAGTTATAACAGTACCTACCTTAATAATAATGTTGAGTTATTTTCATACACATTTTACTCATTTTACTTATCTGACGTAATACATATTATAATATTGTACCTATATAACAGGGGTGGCGAGCGAGAAGAGACTCGCAAGCCACTAAATATATTAATAAATATGGAAGAGCCAAGATGTAAAAACAAAAATAAGGGCATATTATAATATATAATAATATGACCTTTTTTTTACATCTTGGCTCTTACGTTAATTTACGTCTAATGTAACGTTAAGATGCGAGCCGCGGTTTGGCCACCCCTGCTATATAATATCTTACATATGATATTTTATTATTTTAAGAAAAAACAAATTATTTTATAGTTATTATTTATATCAACGAAGTAAATTATATTGTTTCGACGTGTATCGAAACGTAAACTAAGTAATATAATCATTAATCGTTTTAATAGATTAAGAACATAAGCCAGTTTTAATGCGAAAATTATGCAGTTTGCGTAAGAATTTAATATTGCAAGACCTGCCTACATAGTACATAATATTACAAATATATTATACTACGTCCTACATACGTCACAACTTATCTCATAAAGTATACACAATGTTTGAAATTATTACTTTATTTAATCCATTGAAACATAGAGATACAATATTATATTGTGTATTACAATATTTAATATTATATTCCATAGTTTTAATGATTTAACAAAATTTGATAAACACAGATATACTAGCTTAAGATGATACAAACCAAATTTGTATTACTTAACAAAAAAAAAGTGGTAAAATCAGTATCTACTCATTATTTTTAAAATTTCTAACTGTTTTGAAATTTTTTTTTACATAATATGATATTATTGTAAAACAAAATTTTAGAAAAAATAATAATACGATTATTATTTGTTAACATTGTCATTTTCTTTAATGTTTTAAAAAAAATTGTTAGTTACTAAAAGTGTGTAGACACTTAAATTGATCACCTGGTATAGTATAAGTAAATGAAACGCTATTGTTTGTGCACATAATATTACATTATACTATTATATATTACTATCATAAAGCTGTATTATTTTATTTTGCTTTAATATTTAAAGTAAAAACAAGTCCTCAAAGGGATCTGTGACGTACGATATATTTGGTACGAGTCCCATATTTCACGCGCTCATGTCATACGGTGTTTTTATATACCATGTTCTTTATAATGTCCCTAAAGAAATCTGACACTCTGTCTCGTCCATATACTTATAAGACCGTGTAGCTAATAACTTACAAGCCGTATTAATATAAATCACCCGCGCACGAGATGAACAAAAAACAAAGCTATTGAAGAGGTGGATATACCCCGCCATGGACTTTTTTTTACAACATTTATATTAATATTTTATTATTATATTATATTATTGATGTTTTAGTAAAAAAAAATATAATGTGAATATATAATACATTTTTTTATAATGTCTATTCAGTATTCACAATTCTTGATGAAAAACATTTTTTTTTTTTATTTACAAAAGCAATAAACTCATGTTAATAATTTCGCGGGGTTTGTGATCAAAAACTAGGTACACTTGTATTGGAGGTTTTTAATATCTAAAAAAAACCACAGAATTATGTATATTATTTTAAAATCAAATTTATTGAAACTAGTTAATTATAATGAATTGTACGCTTCCTGCACCCATAAACGGGCACACCGGAAAGAATGTTTTCATGGTTTCCATGCCTAAAAAGACTGACAAATTATTTAATAAACACGCTATGCTAGATGTAAATACTGTACTTATTAAATGTGCTTTAGGCTAAAAGAAAATGTGTGTATGCTTAAAATAGGTGTACAATAATTAATAGTTAAAACATAAATTATTTATATTATAAAGTACCTATAAATTTATTAAAAGTACCTATCATTTTTTAGGTTATTTATCATTTTTTTTTAAAATTATTTTTCATATTTTAAGGTAATGGCTGTTTATTGTGGGCTTATAAATACAACTCGAATGTAGTATCAATCGATGAACTGTCAAAAAAATGTATTTACCTACGTACTAATATTTGAGTAAAATTATTATTACATACTACCTAATTATTTAAATCATAGTAAATCGATCTATAGTGCTTAGTATTTAACCAGCAACGTTTGTGTTAAAAAATCCACCTGATCTCCTCATGATAAAATCATCTGTCCACCGCACTGAAGCACATATTATTATATCTAATTCGGATACGAGTCATTTTTTAGTATTTTTGCGGTTCTTATACCTACTATTATTATTATTATTACTCGGTGGCATTACCTACGCGTATAATATATACGCAGTATCCAACGCTATAATATAATAGGTACCTATACTATTATAGTGATCCGATGAGTTTTGGATATTAGTTATTATTATTTATTACGAATAGGTATGCGCTTATAACACGATAATGTATCTGACCAACAGTCAGATGATGGAGATACGGCACGTATACGTCATTACTCATTAGTAGACGGTAATCACTGTTGCAGCGCATATAGTTCTGTCAAAATCGGGCGACAGAAAAATGAATAACAATTATTATTATCGTTGTACGGGCTTTAAGTATATAGAACTACGCTATTATAATATTCTGTTAGTTCGTATATCAATGGCCACAATAGCCAATTGAGAATAATATTTCCCTGTACCTCCATCGCACCATAATTGCAGTATATAATATGTAATATACACGGTTTTCGGATGATTATCGTATGGTCGAAGAGTACCTGCCCCTACCTGCCTATATATTATATACAATATGCATACACACAAACACGTTACATACATTATATTAATATTAA
The DNA here is from genome assembly GCF_005508785.2 of Acyrthosiphon pisum. Taxonomy (NCBI): domain Eukaryota; kingdom Metazoa; phylum Arthropoda; class Insecta; order Hemiptera; family Aphididae; genus Acyrthosiphon; species Acyrthosiphon pisum. The sequence continues at coordinate 3,341,831 of NC_042495.1, read as the reverse complement.
ACATTGACAGCAAATATGAGTATGAAACGATTATTGAAATTGATGAATACATATATTGAAATATTTTCGCTGCATACGTTATATAAGAATGATTTGTAAGTTATCGCGAAAGTATTATTATAAAATATGATATCGTCACCTGCAGTAATAAGAACTGGTAATGTTTACGGGCACATACAGTTTTTTACGAGCATAATTATTGCTTATTTTGTGCAGTTTTAAATGTTTTTTATCATGCGTATTGCAATTATAAAGACAAAAATAGTCATTGGAAAAAGTAAAAAAAAATAATTTGCATATTGTAAAACTGCGTCAGCCGGTTATATCATTTATTGACTACCTATTAAAGGCGAAAACCGCGCACCTCGGGTCGTAAAATTTTGAAAGAAAGTAGAAAATAAGTATGGCATATTATGGTAAACCTATATGTGGAACATATTATAATACTTTGGGGTAAGTGTGAATGCAATTTGTTTCACTATATGCAAAACTGGAATATTAAAAAGTAAATTGTAGAAAAAAAACACTCCGAGGTTCTGAATTACCATATATAAAACTAAGATCATTTGGTCAAATCACGTAATACGACACTTAAAATACTTTCGAAACGTTTCGTACGATATATTTTATGTGAACAGTAATAATATGTGTAGGTATAATGTAAATGCAATATAATTAAAACATATTATATGTGCCTTCAATTTTAATCCGTGCAATTATGTATAAACAATAAAATTAGTTGAATTGTCAAGCTTACAACATGTTTCAATATAATATATATTTGTATCAATCGTACTTATACACATAAACCTATTAACATGCACATTCATTCCCTTTAAAGCAACAACTGAACACGATACGTAATGGTACCATATATTATTATAATCTGTTACAATTTTAATGAGATAATAAATTCTGTGACGTTACATTAGTCATTCATTATATACACGTTACAGGATTTATTGTTGGAGAAAAATATCTGTCGACACGGCCACACGGGAATTTGATATCATTCGCGGTCCACTGCGGATATCCAAAATAATATACCTACGATGAAAACCCGCAACTACCTGAATATTGCACGTTTCTACTATTATAGTCAATATTCAATGTATTGTCCCTAAAATCAGTTTTTTTCTATTAATTTTTGTCCATACCTATTACCTACCTATCATCTAAAATTATGAGAATATGTCTGGAGAATAAAGTACAAGAATCTCACCTACCGATTACAGTGCGAACAAACCGTTGAGCAGCGTGTTAAACATAATAATACGATTAAAAAATAACGAATATCATAATATTATATTGGTGTATAATATATTATAGTACACACACGAGAAACTTTATATACATGTACATACCATGTATTGTACGAACGTTTATGGTAAAAAAATAAATAGTTAATGATAATAATAAAGTAAAAGCGCTATCATATCTAGTTTTTTTTTCTCCGTCTTCTCAACCGATATATTATAATGGGCGTTTCTCATCAAAATCGAGCAATTTAACGACGGCCCCGGACGCAATAATTATTAATAACCCGAAAAAGTTTCATCTCACATCGCACTACAGTGGCGTTCGTGGTTCACACGAATCACTGCAGCAGCAAGACCGTTGGAACGGCATACAGAGTACCTACCTATAAATTATAGCAGGTATACCTCGGTATATAGGTACCAGATATATATTTGTATATACCTAGGTATGCTAAAGAAGAAGAAGATGGCCAAAACGGACGGTGACGAGCAAAATAATACCTATGTAACATAATAGTAATATTTATAATATAACAATAAAAAATATAAATCCGTCGCAGAGTATTGTAAAGTATATTATAAAGTAATTTTCCGTACGTGTACATATTGTGTTCAATGTATATTGTATACTATTTAATTTTCTATTTCAATATTATAACTCGTTTAAGTCTCCCGACTCGCGCGCTACCACCACAGCACGGTGACACCATACCACGGCCGAACAATAACGATCAACCGCCAAAAGGATTTTTCACGTTTGATAATACTAATAATATAATAATGTATTAAAAAAATAACAAATCCCCCACGTGTTAAGAATACTAGATATCCCGAGTTCTTTATGCGTTTTTATTATTCTACACTGCATCAGAGAGAAAGACAGAAAGAGACCGAAACACGAAGTACATTTTTTTAAACACAATATATACCTATGCGATACATATTATATTATATACGTTCAACTTTTTTATTGCCCGGGTAATGTTCGCGTTTTGCTCGCGCTCCACACAATATTATACTTACATTATTATATTATTATACCGAGTACCACGTACGTCGTCGTATAATACGTCTAACTATATATTATAATGTGTACACGCGTATTATAATATGACTTTTAAATTTAATTATAACCCGGTCAATAAATTTCCCTCCGCTCCCCCTTCCTCCCGCGGGGCTCGCAACGAGACGATGTCTGTTGTAGTTCGCATCACCCCATTACATCACGCAATTGAGACGCGTGTCCGACCGCAGTTTGTTTAATAGAAAACCATATAATAATATTATAATGACATATATTATATTATATATATTATGCGTGTATTGTACACATACATACGGTACGTGTCCGGTCGGTCATATTTTTGTAAGAAGTCGGCATGGTTTTTTTATTATATTATAATATTATATTATCGTGTATACATACATTTCGTAAAATATTATAATAATATTGTGCGCGTACCTACCTGTATAATGTAATATACCTACACTATCGTATCAGACATATTTCATATAGGTACCTACGTGACGAGTGAAATAATAATATTATATATTATTATTATTATTATAAATGTTAAAGGAGGAAAATATTTTCCATCTGATTTATATAATACGTCGTCGCGGGACGTTTGGAATAATCAGACGTCGCGCGTCTCTCATTAACATTTCAATGCGCCTTTTGTCTTTCCGAATCCCGACGTATATTATTTTGACACAAGTGTCCTATATATTATTACGTATATTAATACTGTGTGCAGCTGTATAGTACATTATACGTACAGTATAATATAATAATATACATACGTACATAATACGCATAGGTATAATATATCGTACACAGTTACCTACTCTAAGATAACGCTCATTCTTTTCTCCCTTCCTGCGAGATCGAGTGCACCGAGTGCAGTGCTCGTGAGTGTGTTATAATAATGATATTATGTGTACACGCGTTTTCTTTAATATTTTTTTTCAATTATTTATGGGGGCTCATTTTTTACCGAGGCAGCATAATATCGTACACTATACGGGACGCTCTTTGGGTTCGGGGGTCTCCGGGTATCTCCTACGCCGACGTCAACAGCGATGACATGTGTTCGGCCCGTGTCAAAAAGACCGCAACTCGCGCGCGCTGCGACCACCTATCATCGCGTACATTGTGTCCGGGAGACCTCACCGACTGCACGATCTCGATTTGTTTGGTGACAAAAATGGAATGCTGTTTTTTTTTTCTACTAACCGATTATAATATATATACACACATACACAAGCACTCGCACGCATATATATGCGCTTGTGTGTGTGTTTGTACTTTTTTGGTCGCATAACGTTTCCGACAAATTGGTACACGACAACTACGCATTCATGCGAGATTTCGAGCGCGTTTTCATACTGACGCGGTGAAAAAAAATAACCGTAACACAATATTTAAAAAACGTTTTTTGTTGTGTCCATCGTGAATCACAGTTTTCCGAACAATTTAGCTTGTATACTACGGTATAGGTATTAATCATCGTTTATCATATTATTATATAGGTACTGTAAATTAAATTATTTACAAATTATATAATCCGAAATAACTCAACTACATATGTATATTGTTTTGAGTATAAACAATTTAAAAATATAATCCTATAATATTCGTCCTGCTGCAGACCGCCATGTATATAATTTTTGTGAATTTAAATTTAAATTTCGTTTATACTTGAAAATTGGTAATTATTATTATTATCGAGGTCGTAAAAAAAAATTAAAAAACTCTAAACCATCCAATGTAGTAGGTATCATAATATTATTATTACGCTAATATTGCTATAACTTAAGGTCAATTCAAATTGTATGTATGCAAATTCGATTTTTGTTAGTTAATCCAAGAAATTAGGAGTTTAAAAGTTTTCTGTCTTTAAATATACTAGTACATGAAAATATATTGGTTCAATAAGTTTCTTCCGTTTAATATTAATACATCACATATTCACATTGAATTTAAATTGGAAAAGGAAATTAGATTGCAAAATTGCTAAAAGTTCTAAAACTATGTCAGATTTTTCCGTAAAAATAGTATTTTTTTTCAAAAATACGCAAAAACGCATCTTTTAACATGCATATAATTACATTTTAGTATGCGTATGTCATAATATTTATACCTTAGATGTGAATTTTAAATAAATAAATAAAATGCTTGTACATTTTAACAAACGAAATAATTTATATCATTTATATAATCGTATTTTTTTCTATTTCAACTTTCTATATATTATCTTTATACTATAGACAACTGTAGCAATTGTTCTAATTCAAACCGATACGATTTTCGCAATCGTTCGGCAATGCCATTCACACTCATTACCCATTGGCCATTGGTCCCAGATTAAACAACTTATGTATTGTTCAAACACTCGAAAAGGAGTGTAGTAAGAATCTAACGACCGTAACGAAGTATAGATTAAACAGAAGACAAAAACCAACGTTCGTAAATAATTATTACATTATCAGATATTCAGATTATTGAAAGTTTAATAAAAAAGCAACAGGTAATAATGAATACGAATTGAATTGAGAAATATCTTAGCTAACAAATGATTAAAATATACACCCATAAAAACGTAGATACTATAAATTATATAGGTACATAACCTAACTATAAAATGTAATTTTTGGATTTTATGCTTCAAATTTAATCGCTGAATAAATGTTAGGTAAATTTAATTTTAAATCGCCCGATTTGTTACACTAGCTACGGTTGAATGCTGAAACAGTATAACTAAAATTTACCTTAATTTAGTTAAAAAATACCTATACTATTATTAATGAAATAAAATGTTTTAGAATAAAATAATACCACATTAAAATTGATCGGATGGATCTGTAAATACTATTGCAATTATTATTTCGATGGTAATATTGCGTAATAAAAAAACAGGAAAATAAAAATGAATATTTTACAGTAAGTAGGTACCTAGCCACCTAGGTATATATAGAACGGTTAATAATAAATTACGGAGACTGCAGGGGTTGCCGAATTTCGTACATATGTGTCCAGCGTGTGTTACCACAAGAAGAATCCTGGTGAGTAACCAATTTACAGTGTGTCAGTAACAACGTATAAAAACGTTTCAGAGTCGTCTCACTACCTATCCACTCGATTATGTGCGTTATAACTTATAATAACAAATAATATTACAATAATGATGGCGAGACTCGTATAATACGGCCATAGCACACAGTGATTATAATTAGACGACAGCCGGACACAAACAGGATTGTCGATCGGCGCCCGTGCCCTTGGCTTCGGACTTGTACACATACTTGCCACATATATTATTATATATTTACATATGTCATAATATTATAATATATATTATACAACACACAGCCGAAATCGATCGGAAACGATCGGCGCACTCTGCAGAGTATACGTTACACTATACTCGGTGTCCGGTATATATTATAAACTAACAAGTCGTACATTATTGCCATGTATAGTATGATATGCCGAGTTCTTTGCTGCATTTTTTGACGATTTACGAGAGGAAAATTTTCGTGTCGTATAAAGTTGTTTGATAATACCTATTTTCAATGTTCACCTCTCCCGTATAGCCACAGTTTTTTTTTAACGATTAACTTTATTTTAGTGATCGTAAACAGATGTACATAGGAACGTCCATATTTTGTTCAAAGGGTGATTTTTTCGTGAATGTCAATAATATTGCCAACCCGTATTATAAGTAAAAATACGAAAGAATGTAAACGCGCTGTCAGTGACAGAGACTTTGACGGCCGTATATAAAGTACATCAAGTACGCATGTAATTAATATTGTGTAATATTATAGAACATTAATTTTACCTCTTTTTTCTTAATCACCTTAATCAAAATAATAATGATATGATATTGTATTATTTTATTTCATTCCAATTTCCAAAATATATGTCAGGTGATATAACATTGATTACACGTTGTTGGAACGAATGGAACGTTATATTATTATGTATACCTATATTATATCAATATAATATGTACATTGGGTTGCCAATATTTGAGCCTTGATATTTATAGGAAGCCACCTCCTCCAATCCCCTAAACATTGATAAAAACTTTGGTTATGTTTAACACAGACTGGTTACACCTTGTGCCGTAATTATTATTAAAATATTTTTAACTAAAAAATATAACGTATTTTTATCCATGGATGTATATAATTGAATACACAAAATAAATCATAAGTTTAGCTTTATCAACATTGGGCAGTATTTATTTTTTAACAATATCCTTATTTAAACTGTATACATACTATCTAGGAAATTTAAGTACAAAATATTATTTTTAATATAACAATTAAACTGTCAAATAATATATAAGAAATTGAGATTTAATTGACTTCCTAAAGTGGGTGGTATCAAAATATATGTTATTATTAAAACTCCATCAATTAATTTATAAATTTAAGAATTGATTGAACGCTTTATAATTAAGTGAACGAGTTTCAAGGGCCAATTTAATTTATACCGCATAGTTAAAATAATTAATTTTGTTATTATATAGAGATATATTATAAGATATGGCAACACTATATACATACATATACTTATACTTTATAGTTTATATTATATATACTTATACTTATAATTGTATAATGTTTATGTTATATACATAAGTCTTGTATATTTTTTTTTATGAATATCGTGTATAATAATATATTATCTAAATTGAAAAATCAATTTTTTTAAATTTGACAGACCTCTAGATATTTAGATATCTCTGTAGATATCTTTTTGATAGAAATAGAACTCTGAAGTATTTTAGTTTTAAAATAAATATTTTTGGATTGGAAGGAGTAAATAGAAAATTGAGAAGAAAGAAAGAGAATGTGTTTGGCAGGATGGTCTCAACGGTCTAAAAATAAATTTAATGATTTTATTGTATTATAGGGACAAAATTCTAGAATACAATATTAGGGTCTCATATTATAACAGCGAAATTGGTTTTTTTATGTTGACATTTTTACTTCATTTTTTCTCACTGGTTAAAATTTAAAAGAAAATAAACTAAATGTGACAAGCCTTAAAATTTCAAATACTTCACCTTCGCACTTCAAAGTTCTATCTAATTTCACGATTGGTTTTATGTATTTTATAATTACATTTTTTCGAATATTAAAAGCGTCATGCAGTTTAGCGATGTTTGATCATCGTGGTATATAGGAACGGGTTATACCACTAGATATATATAGCAAACAGTTTAAAAGGAGTTTATCCATCATATAAATTATTTTAGTCAGTGCAATTTTTTATAATGTTTAATTTGTATAGATGATTTACATAATATTATAATGATAAATTAATAATTTAATTTTAACTGCTTTAAATGCCCCAATATATTTTTTTTAAACGTTGAATACCTCTCTATATTAGCTAATAACAATAACAATAATAATAATTATAATACAGTCGACTCTCGATAACTCGAAACTCATGGGGAAAAAAAAAATTGACTTCCTAAAAATGTCGAGTTATCAAGGTTCGAGTTACCGATAGTCGACTGTAATAATAAAATAATAATTTAAAAATAAACACTGAGTTCAAAGGTTAGTGTAAGTCTGGTCAGAATGATCAGTATTCAGTTATATATAATATGGCGGACAATATTATATTGTTTTGGTGGTAGGTCTCAAAAAGGTTTGAATAGTACCTAGTTTTATTTAACACTTCGTGTTAGCCGTAAAAGGTTCTACTCTTGACTACTATAATTTTAACGGTGCTCATAATATACGACAAGAGTAACGCGATGGTCTATAAATTGTAATTTTATTACGTCAGAATAACAAACAAAAATAAAAATAATACGACACCACCTATTATGTAGCTATGTGGCCATACGGTGTATTATTATTAATTAAATAAGGTTAAAATGTGATGGATATATAATATTATAAAAAACAATTAAACATTTTTAAATATTATCATTATAATTTGTGTTTATTGTTTATGTATTTTTTTTTTATTTATATCATTATAATTACAATCACGGAATAATAGGTACGATTAATTAATAATTTTATTTTATACTATAAAATATTTTTCTCAAATAAATAGAGTATTTAAGGTGCCTATAATTTAATACACAATATAGAGCGTATATTATAATATGATAATATGTAAAATGATTAATGATCCATCATCACGAAGCTCGATAAATATTAAATATTGTTATTAAATTATATTATGGAAACTGCATAATATTATTTTCGTATCGTGTATAATAAAAATATGTTGATTCTCTATGAGGTAGTACCTAATGCGAGAGTATTATTTCAGCTTTTACAACACACCCGTTGTGCCAGAAAAATTAAATCGTTTGATGGGTACTAAACAAAATTACCTGGTGAACATGTTGGATGAATTGGCCTGGAAATCCAGCTTGATGGTTCGAGTCAAAACAAAACAACGAGAAAGAAAAACTAAAACCGTTTCAGTACTCGCCGTACGAAATACGTAAGTAGATTATGCACTGCAATTACGACGACGACGACAGCGACGAAACCGACGTACGAAACGCACCGATCGCGTTCGATTATGTGCGTTTCACATTTCCGGTCGGAAGTCGATGCGCACACGAAAGACACGAACGGAAATCATGACGAAAACAATAAAAAAAATTACAAGTAAACCGAAAACCCCGGACGATGACGACAGTGGTAATAAATTTACCGCGAGTGGCCCGGAAAACTGTTTAAAACGATAACGATTGACGACGCCGAGACGTTCATCCGTGAACGTGGTATACGAGAACAATATTACTATCATGTGCGACCGCACGTGAACCGGTCCGTCCGCGCGTTTGAGACTGCGGCTGTCTTCTTCGCGTCCACCCGCACAAGCGCGGCGGCGGCGGCGGTACCCCCGCCCCGGTACGCTCACCAGGTAACCGGTCCGGAACATCATTGGTTGATGGTCCGCGGACCGCCCAGTCGTTGGTATACGCCGCCGAGCGCCGTCACGTGTTCCCGCCGCCGCCTAGCCACGTGCTACTCCGCCACCGCAGAATAAATAATATAATATTATCACGTACCTAGGTATAATATTATAATATTATGGTATAATGATAATAATAATAATATGATATATTGGCAGGCACGCGAGACCAATAATAATAATATTCAGGTTTAGTCGCTTAGGATATATATATATATATATAGGTAGGACGGTATAGGTATTATAATTTACAATCACGGGTTTTCGATTGTTTAAACTAAATCCGTATTGCAATATTAAAACGTTATAATATATTATACTATAGCTGATCACGAAACACGGCGTTGCCGGTGACAAATTAAACGCCAGTGGATTTGGTAAGTCTTCTTAAGCTCCATTTGTTGTCTTCGTCTTACGAGTGCGTGACATATAGTACATTTACGCCCAGGAGAAGGCGTTTAGCTCCGTTAGTCAACAAATTAGAATGAATAACACTAACATTATTACTCATGAAACTTGATGGTAAGTACATTATCTGTGTTTGTATGTGTTTTTTTCACGATAGTTCAATTTTTAGTGAGTTATGTGGCGTAAACATAATAGCGTAAATTAAAAATGCTCGTAACGCACTTAAAAACTGAAGTATCGTAAAAAAAAAAAAACCCATGTACAAACACACATAATGTTTTTACCATCAAGTTTCATAGAAGGTCGATTCACTCTAATTTTTAAACTAACTGAGTTCAACGTGATCTATTGAGCGCAAATTAGCTATGTTATGCACTGCGTGTAAGACGGAGACAACAAAATATATCTGTGTATAGCGTCCTCTTAAGATCCTGATCCTAAAATCCTAATTTTCAGTTCGGCCGTAACGCTCAGCATGAATGGATGAATGCACGTACGCCGCGTTGTCCGTTGTTTCGCTCCGTTATCGCTGTGCGCCCTCGATAATAATGATTATTATTATTGTCATCATTAATTATCTACTTTTATTAAAATATTTATAATATTAGATGATTATGATATTTATGAATAAAGGCACCCGTAATGCGGGCCCCGTTCCGTCACGCACACCCAATCCGTCTAAGAGACATTTGTCTAATTCGTCGCTATCGCCGAATCTTGCCGACAAAAAATTGAAAGTTTTTACTTCGCCAAATCGTTTCGCCGTACTTGCCACAAACGACTCCACCGACAAATCAGTTGCAGCCACGTCCTCATCCAATCCGATGGATGCTCCTTTAGAGATCCAACCTCACACTGATCACGTCAGGGATCCCCCGATTCCACCTATCAACATAGATAACTTCTCCGCCTTCAAATCCGACTTGATCGACATCACCAGCCCGAACGGTTTCACCTGCAGGGCGTCTTCATCATACCTTAAGGTTCAACCCCTCAGCCGCATTTACTATAATAGTATCTTGAAACATTTACACGAAATTGATTCCAGTTTCCACACATACACCCCCTGTCACCTCCGCACCTACAGGTGTGTCATAAGAAACCTGCACCACTCCACGTTAGTGCCCGATATAATTAACGCGTTGGCCGAATTAGGTCACAGTCTCAAATTTGTTCACAACGTCAAAAACAAAGATAAAACCCCCCTTCCTCTATTCTTTGTAGAGGTTAAACCTCAAGACAATAACAACGACATTCTGGGCATCTCTTCGCTTCTCAATACAAAAGTTTCTATCAAGAAACCACACATTAAAAAAGAGGTCCTCCTCAATGTCACAATTGTCAAGATTATGGACACACGAAAAATTGTCATCACCATCC